>NC_079164.1:3469506-3779506 GCF_947568905.1 Ostrea edulis
GACAGTTTGATAAAATGTTTTCAAGAGACTGTTTATGTGATGAAAGAACCCATAAAATCGATATTAGTAAGTACAAGAAGAATCGTTTTATTGATTAGTTATGAGCTTAAAATTGAATTCGGCTTGTAAGTATTTGAAATCAACCAGAGAATGCCGCCTCCAGCTGGAGGGGGCGAAATTTCTAGATTTCGGACCAGAACACCTCCTGTATTCGTATTATTATTTTTTAATTTTGGATTGAAACCAAAGAAGATATAGAAAATTTTTGTCATTATAAAATACTGATCTGCACCAGAAACGACCTTGAATTTTTCTTAAAATTAAAAAAAAAACTTCACCAGAATGGCGTAATAAAAACTTATGGGTCGGTGTGAATTTTCAGACTAGGTCGGGCGAGGGGAAACAAACAATATTTTTATTTTGGCCCCAGCTCCCCAACTTAAACCTCCTCCCTTTAATGTACTTCATAGTATGGAGGAGAAAGCATGAGCAGGAACACAGACATTATGAATTCCGGTAAGCCACATAGAAGTGTTCACAAACTATTTTACACCTTACACTCCTAAGATCCATTATAATTTACAGGATAATAAATGGATCCTTCTGTCCCTACTATATGCACATCTGCAAATGGCATTGAAGTATCATACAAAATTTCAAGTCTATTGGATAAGCTGTATAGGAGGAGAAGCATTCACAAGCTATTCTAACATCCTCCATCCCTCTTAGATCCAACAAAACTTTTGAGAAATAATTGGATCCTTCTGTCCCAAAAATATGCACATCTACAAATAGCAATTAAGTATTGTACAAAGTTTCAAATCTATCCGATGAGCCAGATAGGAGAAGTGTTTACCAGCTCAGTCTGCGAAATTAACGGTAGTCCGAACGCATACGGCCAGTGACTTTCCTGTCGGACTTGTAAAATCCGCTTGGCAACAAGTCCGACTGGCTTGTATAAAAAATCACCCATCAGAGTTTTAATTTGACAATCGGAAGTAAATAAATATTACATGCATGCTCCAGTCATAGAATTAGAATAACAAAGTCATTCATCCCATTAATTACGCATCTTCACTCGGTCTGTTCCGGATTTGTCTTGAAAATTATTCAGATATCGCATGTGTATAATTTACTTTCATTTTCAACAACTTTCATTATTCAAACATTTTTTTTTTCGGGCAAGTGAAATTGAGTTCGGGCATGTGGATTTCCTGAAAATGGTTGCCAGCTATTTTACATCCTCCAACCCTCTTAGATCTACTATAACTCCCGCCCCACCAATATGCACATCTACAAATGATAATGAAGCATTGTACAAAGTTTCAAATCTATCCGATAAGCCATATAGGTCGGAGAAGCGTTCACAAGATTTTGTGACAGACAGACGGACAGACAAAAAGTACAAAAAACAATACGTCTTCCCCTGAAAGAGGGGAGACATAAATAGATTCATAAATTAAAACACTTTAACTCTGAGAAATAGCAGTACTATTTATGAACTAGGTTATATACTATGTCAGTATTGAAAACGAGGTACTCACTGACCGCAAGCTTAAGCATAGATTTGGTCTCATTTCACAGCACACATTTTCTATTGCTGTGTTAATGGGGACACAGTGGTTACAGACACACCAGTTAGGAACTTTCCCCTAGTGTCATTGGTGGGTGTGGTTCTTCATTTCTCCTTGACCATTGTTGACAGGATTTCACTGACGAGAACAACTGATGATATTTCTATGCATATTTCCTCCAGTAATTCCTTCAATTCCTCCCCAGACAGTTGGTCTATAAGCTCCTGCAAAAGAAATAATAAAGTAGTTTAATTACCCAATACAAGTTTCTACCTCCTTAATTTTAATAGCCTCCTTATCTGAGATATCTATATAATAACTATAATTCTATGTGTATATTTACATCAGCTTTCTGTCTACATTCCAAATGTAGATCAGTGATGGCCTTCGCCTCTCTTTCAGTTTCTTCAAACTGTTTTCCATGGAAGACACGCCTCCCTCTTTTAGTGGTGCCCTGTCCTCTACCACGTCCTCATTTTCCTCTGCCTCTTCCCCTTATACCTGGCTCTGGCGAATCAGATTCTGTATCCTGAATTTCAAATTCATAATAAATATATATTAACATAACAGACCGTACAAGTGTTAGTCTGGGTTAGCGCTAGCTGATCGCCACTTCGCCAATGACGAAAGTAAACTGTATGTGAACACACAGTGGCTATAGAGAAAATTCTACACTAAGCTTAAGTCTAGTACATGTTGAAGCTGATATTTAAATAAAACATTATTGTAACTATAACTAATACGGTAAATTATGTTTCTGAATCAAAGATACTTTTCAACCCTCAGATTCTAATAAAATTCTTTCATATATCAAAAGATCTATACAAATTGCATAAAATCAGAGATAACTGCAACTGACAAAGTTCATTTTAATTGGGCAATGCAATTACCAGTATGTGTTGTGATGCAGAACATGGCCATTTTTCATGTTTCAACAACAACCCCACGGGATCCGGGTTAGAATAGGTCCTCAGTACCCTTGCTTGTCGTAAGAGGTGACTAAATGGGGCATTCCTTCGGATAAGACCGCAAAAACCGAGGCCCTGTGTCACAGCAGGTGCCGCACGATAAAGATTCCTCCCTGCTCAATGGCTATAAGCGTTGAGCATATAGGCCTAAATTTTGCAGCCCTTCTGACCGGTAATTGTAACGTCTCCATATGAGTGAAATTCTGTAAACGTATTAATTTGGCGTGTACGATATTTGGCGAAAATCGTTTTTTCAACAAGTTAGCGTAGATTTGATTTAACGCATTCCTGAATTACTTTAAACATCTAGATTTACGGATGGCATTTAGCGATGTACTTGATTTAGCGGAAGCTGCGTTCCGCCAAAGTCGCTAAATAGAATACACAGCCAAATGTAATACATTTAGAGTATTATCAAGTGAAACGTAAAACAAGACTCAATTATCAATCAATCAACAAGTTGTTTGTTGAAAATTAACGTGATTTACGTACAAGTTACCTTGACAATTACAAGTATTGTTATCATTCTTTACTTTAATTTTTTTTATTATTTTGATGGTAAATTCATCCAAATAAGACGTTTAGAATATCTACATCTAACATTAAATTTAATGTGACTTGCAAAAAGTCGACAAGCCCATCGGATTTCTTGATTTTTTATTTTCACTGACCTGACCTTAAAATTCACTGGTCTCCGTCTTCGGACCACTGAGTTTTCGTGAAAACTGTAAATTTCTTAATGTGCATAAGAAAAGTACAAATTTTGCTGTACTATCAGAATTGGGGAAAGAACAAGGTAAGATTGTATACATAAAAAGGGCCAAAAATTTTCTCTCTATAAAATGTGTCCCAGGAATTAACCTTAATAAGCGTTTTAAGAAAGTAAAATATATGCCAGGTATACTATGTCAACAAAATCAGAATGATATTCCTAAATGGATAGCATTATATATGACATCATGAATAAGACATTTCCCACCTTTTTTTCAAAATAAGCCTGAAAACTCTCAAATGTCATACAGATTATTGCTCAGGAAAAGATGTGCCCATTTGTCGAGCAAAATAAAAATGATATATATTGTGTACTATTTCAAGATGAAAAACAAAATGAATTTGCTCGACGCATGCGCTGTATGTTTTCTGAAAAGAAAACCACCTGAATTTGTGGATATTTTCATTGAAAATGACATTTTTGCAATTTTAAGCCAACTTCTAGCTCTCGTCATATGACACAAATCATTTTGCTGATCAAACTGAGCGAATTTGGGGTTTGCTAATCCATTCCTTATTTGAATGCCAGAGTTTGAGCTCCAAGTAAACTCATATATATTTTGGACCAAATAACTTTAGAAACTGTACCTACTTGTTTCCTCTAGATCAATATGATGTTTTGAAATCAATCATTTTGTTATTGGTACAGGCTTGAAATCCTAAATGAATTTAAACTACTTAAGGATGCTTATCTGTGTACATGTATTAATAAATCTTTGCATTTGAATAATAAACTGTCCTGGTACTCACAAGTAGGACAAGAGGCCCATGGGCCACATCGCTCACCTGAGTCTGACACCTTAGCTCATGTCTAAAGAGTGTTCCTATATATTCGCATGTAAAACTTTGATCCCCTATTGTGGCCCCATCCTATCCCCAGGGGACATGATTTGAACAAACTTGAATCTGCACTATATCAGGAAGCTTTCAGGTAAATATCAGCTCTTATGGCCTAGTGGTTCCTGAGAAGATTTTTAAATGACCCCAACCTATTTTTGTGATTATCTCCCCTTTGAAGGGGGCATGACCCTTCATTTGAACAAACTTAAAAGCCCTTCACACAAGGATGCTTTTCGCCAAGTTTAGTTATAACTGACCCAGTGGTTCTGGAGAAGAAGTTGAAAATGTAAAAAGTTTACAGACGGACAGACAGACAACAGGCAATCAGAAAAGCTCACTTGTGCTTTCAGCCCAGGTGAGCTAAAAAGTTTTTATTAGAATAAGTTAAAATTGGGTATCCATTCAGAGATTTAATAGTCAGTGTGAATTTCAGAAAATTCTGTGATAAATACACTGAAACCTGGAACAACAATAGGTACTGTGAGCAATGCTCACTAAGAATACCCCCCGCTTACCCCAATCTCCCAAAGGGTGTTGATAATAGGTATAAACTACCTCTTTTCTGAGTGTAAAAAACAAATGGCATGACAAACCGAACCATATTGCTACTTCAATGTCCAGTGCACGTAATCTTTGACCTTTTGACCCCAAAATCGATAGGGAACATCTTCATCCCATTGGTAGTCCATATGTATGATATAGTGACTGTAGTTGGAAAGGATAACACTTAAGAGCCCAGAAACCATATTGCTACTTCAATGTCATGCAGTGCGCTTGACCTTTGACGTTTTGACCCCAAAATCGATAGGGAACATCTTCATCCCATGGGTAGTCCATATGTATGATATGGTGACTGTAGGTGGAAAGGATAATGCTTTAGAGCCCGGAAACCATATTGCTACTTCGATGTCCAGTGTGCTTGACCTTTGACCTTTTGACCCCAAAATCGATAGGGAACATCTTCATCCCATGGGTAGTCCATATATATGATATGGTGACAGTAGGTGGAAAGGATAATGCTTTAGAGCCCGGAAACCATTGCGTCTACAGAAGGACGGACGGACAGACAACCCGATTCCAGTATATCCCCCCACCACCACCAACTTGTTGCAGGGGGGTATAATAATCAAAATAAATTGATGGGAAACTGTGAACTTATTCTAAACTTAAGGAGCGCTTTGGTTTTGAGAACTTTCTTAATAATGTTAAAAATTTTAATATTAGAAGGTCTACTTGTAAATTATGGATATCAGCTCAAAAGTTTATGACTGAAGTTCATAAATTCTGGTATTACTAGGAATGAACAATCTGTAACAACTGCAACTCGGGTTCATTAGGTGGGGAGATTTATTTTTTATCAAATGTGAAAAGTTTGTTGATGAAAGAGAATCTTTTTGCGATGTTTTAGAAAAAAAAACAGCAAAGAATTTTACTAGATTTAATGATGAAAAAAACTTTATTTACATATTATGTCCTGAAGAGCCATCTATTTTAGAGATAACTGGAAAATTTAATTTGAACAATTTTTGACAGTGTTTACATGTTATTTCTTTCTTTACTTATATTCTATAGGGATTTATCTACGTTGTTTTCTACCGGTAAAAGGCATGCAACTTTCCGTTTTGGCAACAAATGGATATTTCCCTCTCCACAGATAAAAAAGAAAACCTTCATTTGTAGAAACTTCACAAAATTGTATGAGAATTTTCAACAAAAATCATGTTCTAAGTCATTTTCTATAATTGTCAGACTCTTACAATATAGATAAAATGAGTAATCAATCACTTTATATATATGGCTGTTATATTTAAATCTGTGGATATCATATTCCATGGATGTCCCCCATCCCCATCCCCTGGAAGCTCATGACTGCATTCTCAAAAATTCCCCATAAATATAAAATGGGTGGTAACATCTAAATGCTGGATGAAACCCTGATATGTATATATGTACAGTATTTGTATGTTTTTTCATGCTGCCCCTTGACAGGTTGGGAACAATTCTCTTTAGCGAGAAAAATATATCCCGTGCAATGTTGAATAAGTGCAACACACACTCAACACAAAGCGAATCGTTTAGATTATAATATTTACAACAGTCAAGAAATTTCATATCAATGTTACTGAGTAAGGGGGAGGAGGCTGAAATCCAATGGACATTGTGAGTGGTTTTTGGTTTGATTAAAATATTTGCAGATCGAAGTCTCGGACATTTTAGCACTTTTTCTTCTTTTCACGTAAAACACAAAGAGACGTATACTCCACGAGTGCTTTTCCTCAGTTGTACGGGATATATTTACCCTTGCTAGAGAGGGATAATCGCATTTTAGGGGAAGTGTTTCCAACCTACTTGAGAGTCCTTCATTGGAAAAATAAATATGTTCTATCATAGCAAGTAAAGATATGTTTAGGCCAATTTTTTTTTAAAAAATTGGTTTACGGATTCCAAAATATACAAATCCGTTCGAAGGAGGTAAAAAAAAAAAAATTCAAATGACAAAATGTTAAGTGATAAAAATGGACTTGATTTGAGGTCAATGTTTTATTATCAACTTTAATATTCTCTTCACTGTCAACTTAAGACGGTGATATATATAGCGACTATTGTGCACCTTGGCAACAAAGCCGTTTCCTTCAAAAATGTTATTTGTTTATTAAATTAACTTTCTATCATTATCAAATGTCCATTGTTTACCGTTTGGTTAAGTAAATCCCAAAATAAAAGAACCACATTAATGTTTTTCCATTCAAAAGATGGCATCCATGACGTATATCACTCATTCTCATATAAAACAGCAAAACCATGTCGCCAGTATTTATAGTTTAATCGTGAACATAATATAGCAAATACCGCATTCATTTGGCGAGAAAATTTCTGAGGAAGATATAAAAACAAATTTAAAAAATCAAAAGAACTACATTTCAGCATGAATTTATTAAGAACGGGAGTCCAAAGTACAAAAGTACTACGAAAACCCCTTGTCGTCATTTGAGTGGTTCATGTTCAAGTCCAGGTTATAAAAATAAACGTCACATATTCGGGTCAAACAGTGTGTGTTTACGTAAGATTGGAATGGATAGTTGAATTTGTAATGAAGTTTGGTACGTTATAAGTAACTCCAAATTAATAAAGGACTGATGAACTTTGTCGCCAAATCACATGTAATCAACGAGTCCAATGTACTTCTGAAAAATTCAATATACTTTATGCTTCAGAAAGAGGCAGAATATATTCTTATCAGTTATATATTTTCTATTTTATTTGATATCATAAACATTTCCATCAAGCTGTTAACAATAAAAAAGTTACTAAACCGAGAATCCACAAAAGTCAGTATGCTGGGTTAAGAAAGTAATCATACGGGACGGGCCTACAGGGCATACTACTTGGAAGTGATACAATTTACTTGTGTTTGTTTTTTCTTTAGATCGTTTAGAAATTAAAAAATCAAAATTCACTTTGATATAAACAAAAAATATGGAAATTGAACAGTTTTATGTTGAGAAAAGTAATATACGGGACGTAATCTACGAGTCCTAATTTTAGTATAGCTATATTCCATCAAGAATATCTATTTTAAAAATTACATCGAGATCGGGAGCTTTTAAATTTTTAAAAACATGCGTGTTTATTACGTCATACGGCCAAGAAGTCTACAAAAAAGTTGAAAGGCGGGACGATGTTGTATTCAAAGCCAAAGGATAATTTCTGACTGTATTATATTATCATATTTATTTATTTGTGTATCTAAACAGAAAATTGTCTTATTATGCAATAATGTGATTTATTCATATTGTATGGAACACTATTTGTCGGTCGAATAGGCATGCAGATGTAAACGAAATGGCATTGTCATTATGTCACGTGAATTACGGCTCTGCCTCGTAAATTACCTTAATGTTTATGGTTTCCATTTTTAGATTAGTTTTTATTTAGGACTGTGTATGGTCTAATCATGTTTTATTTTAATTTATAATATAACAAATTAATGACTGGATAATAAAAAGCTTTGATTATATGAGACGATTATTCCCTGTTAATGTCTGACTTAGAGGTATACGGACATCTTTAACAACAAAATCTATTCTACACAAGATACTTTATTTTCTGCATGTAATTAAATGATTTCACGTTTTAATAGATCTATTTGACTTATTGATATACAGACGTTTATCAAATCTGGTTTACTTCCTGCAAAAAGATCTCCAATAAAGAAAGTAAATCTATCAGTTTTTTGTCCCGTAAATTACAGAAAATTATTTTTCTGTATTAAAAGTAGATTTGTAAAATTTGTACTCTTCAATGTCTATATATAGTATAAGAATGATTATTACTTGCAAAAATACATAATATACTATTTGATTTACTATCTAAAAGTTCCAAAATAAAATATTTTGATGATTTAATCAGACATCGACTCGTAAATTACAGATGGCGAAATCAAAGTCATACACCTTTACTGAATGTTTCAGAGATATGCTATACATTTTATCATTTAAAATTCGGGAAGCAAAAGTATTGAAGAGTGTATGAAAAGAATTCTTTGTAAGTAAACTATTTCATTATCTATTCTAAAAATTTGTGCAAAGTTTAGACAAAACATATTTCTTTTGAAATAATTTTCATGATTACAAAAGAATTAGATATTAATACATGTGTCATTGAATGTTGGTTTATGTTGATTTGATTGCATAGTTTAAAATGTTGTCTTTTGATTTCATTAAAACATTTTCACATCTTATATTGGGTTTTCTTCCTATATCATGCTAAATACAATACAAAATGGCCTCGTAAATTACTTCTGGCATTTTATAGTACTCCATTTTAGAAACCATAACTTTTTTTCTGTTCGTCCTGAGCTGCAGATCTTTTTAGTAAGAATCTACGATATAATCAGCAACACATAAAAATAATAGAAATTAACATTCTACAAAGTTTATTTTTCAACTTTTCAAAGTTTCAATTTGCTGTTTTATATGAGAATCAGTGATATAGGTACGTACTAATCACTTAGCACCTTAAGTACTAAAATCCTGACTGACCTTACCAAGCATATATTTTGTCTAAAAATTTACTTTTAAGTTTAAAGTCTTATTTATGAAGTCAAGTACGTAAAGTTATAAATAAAATTATGAACCCTATAAACATTTATTAAAAACGTATGCATGGTAAGATCAGGTAGGGTTATACATGTCGACCAATACAGATGTGTGTCTTCAATATCAATTATATTTCAGATGCGTTTGCTATAAAATCAATCTTACCGCCTCCTTTTTTCTACTTCTTCACAGTTGTTGTCGACATTCCATCGTAACTACTCGGCTATTTCTCTAACTTGTCAGCACAGCCTGCGTCTACTAGATGGCGGGCCGTGTTTACAAACACCACTCGGTACACCTCGCGCCACCTCGCGCGATTTACCGGGCCGACACAGAAACAGTAAATGAAACAGCAAAAAATATAGACAAAATTTACAAATTTTTGGCGATTAATTTTATTACAAAGACATTGCTTAGTCTCGGGATCATCCGAAGGGTCTCGGGATTATTCGCGGACCAATCACACGGCGCGTACAACAAATTCGTACTCTGTGACCTCCTTTTAGGCTGCCACTGAAAGAGATGAAGCCCTCTCCGATCAATGCACGCAAGATTGTGTCAAATAAAAGAGATGAGATGGGTTTTGAGTTGAAGAGACTTGTAGTATGACATCTCTCCGACCTGCCGCTCGTCAAAATTCCTTAGGTAACGCTGTAATTACTTGGAAAATGTGTCCGGAAACGGGGACCCCCTGTTTGTTTACAAATTT
Source organism: Ostrea edulis (assembly GCF_947568905.1). Classification (NCBI taxonomy): domain Eukaryota; kingdom Metazoa; phylum Mollusca; class Bivalvia; order Ostreida; family Ostreidae; genus Ostrea; species Ostrea edulis. The sequence continues at coordinate 3,479,468 of NC_079164.1, forward strand.
TTGTTTCTTACCTGGCGTTGTGTATTTTATTATACCGGTAGAAGGCCAATCTTTAAAGCTTACAAAAAGCGTGAAACGATTACAGGAATCGAAAGAGGGATGAGATAGACTGGGAATTCATACATTTCAGAGAAATTATTGCCACCAAAAAAAAATTATGAAAAGGGGGGGGGGATAGTAATATCCATACTTCAGTCTGCAGAGCTTGCGTTTTCCTAAAACAACCTATAACTTCAATGAAACATTCTAATCTGCAAATCTTAGTGGTTACTTTAATGTGTATTTTTTAACGACTGTTATAATTTTATCAACTTACATGTTTGAAAAAACTATTTCTCACAGAAATCACACATGTATACTTGCATCAGGCAATTGAAATGGTTATGACTAGATGATATCCCTCAAAAGCAGGTGACCCACGAGTTACTTGCCCCTGATCATAGAAGATACATGAAGTCGAAAGTAAGTATAGCTCTGTGGACAGTATCACTATGACTATACAACGCTGACAATATTAAACGGTATTTGGTAGTTGGATGGGTTTTTTTTTTATTTTCATAGATAAAACAGTATGGGAAAATAGCAGCTAAAGTAATACTCGTTATTCACACCGCGGCCATTTCGAATCGAAAACGAGGCTCGGAACGCAAACAATGGAATCCAGCACTATCAGCACTAAGTCAGCTTGGAGTAAAAACCTTCAACATGTCCCTCATATTACTCAGGATAAAGTGGAGAAGTGGGCAAATGAGACTGCCAAAATCCCTAGATCCAAACAACAGAAGGGTTACGGCAACTTTATAGAAGGTTTTATACATGAAGTCGAAAGTAAGTATAGCTCTGTGGACAGTATCACTATGACTATACAACGCTGACAATATTAAACGGTATTTGGTAGTTGGATGGGTTTTTTTTTTATTTTCATAGATAAAACAGTATGGGAAAATAGCAGCTAAGTGACTATGAATATTCGTGGATTATGATTTTAAAGTTCTAAATACACTTTTATTTGTTGCTGATTTCGACCGAATTTCCTCTATATATCAGCTGTTTATCAGGAAATAAGAATTTAGCTGGAATTACTTTTCCTATAATTATGCTACATGTATAGTATATATTCATTGTATCTTACTTGCTTAAGATATCGAGTAATGGAGTATAAAATCAGTGGAGAATTAGGATTTTATATCATTTTGTCTCTTGCTTTAGTACAAACATGTGAGGATGTAGTGCGTGTCAGAGCCAAGGCATTCCCATCGATGAAAAAAAATAATCCACCATATAAGTTAATGGTTCGCTAGTTCAATAGTTTAATTGTTGGTTGTTTCATTTAGTTCACATTGATTTTAAGTATTTGTTTGTTTGTTTTTTGGAAAGGGAGGGGGTAGTTTTGTGTATGTGTGTTTCTTTGTTTCACTATTGCAGACCAGAGGTATGTTTTAAAGGGAAAAAAATTATTTGAATTATTCAAAACATGTCCAGCAGTCATGAATAATAAGTTTCAAATAATTGCAGAATAGTCAACCATTTTTCAATTTACTTGAAAAATACATATAAAAATTTGTGATATTTGCTTATTTTGACATGCCATTAAATTAAAATGCCGATGGTCATTTCATTTTCAATTGTAATTGATTTATTATTTTTTCCCTTTTGAAAGTTTGCTTATTGATCCTAATATTTATGTACAAAACACAAACAGATAGGGAGGTTCAATGATATGATATGAATATTTTGTGTAATATGGTAATAAGCCAAATGTTAAATTTAAACTAGGGGGCTATATACATGAACCCCTGATACACTGCAGGAAAAATATTGGTTAATTGTGATAGATGTATTGTTATTGTTCATTTCTAATGTGTTTTAGTACAGATTGACAAAAAAAATTAAAATTATATAAAAACATTTTTTCTTTTGCAGGTTGAGTTTTGTCGAACGTCTTCAGGCATATTGCTTTCACAATGTGAATGTAAAGCTGGGAATGGGCACTGTAGTCATAGTGTAGGATTATTGTACCTTTTGTGCCACTATTTAAGGTATCCATTATCAAATTTCTCACATTATATTCTTATTTTTTTGTAATTTATCAGTTTTAAGAAACATACTGTATTTATAATTTAAGTTCATAATTATATATTCTAAATGACTTTCATTTCTAAAATCTTGAAAAACATGTTTAAGTTAATGCTAAAGTAAAGAAGCCATACTGCAGACAAATGATGATATTTTAAAAATTATTAAGCTAGTAATAAGGCCATTTTTATTACACTTATAAGCTACAGAACAATGCATAAGATTTAGTTTTTAGTGCACATGAGCTTAAAGCTCAAGTGAGGTTTTTTGATCACTTTGTCTGGTGTCCGTCTGTAAACTTACAGCATGGCCATGAATACTCATATTATTATGCATGCATCCCCAGGTAGTGCAGGTTCAAGTGTTCTCAATCTGACTCGATAATACACGATTAAACAGGATATTGTCATAATTGGTTTGATTACTATTTAATCCGGTTTAGTTAAGTTGCATAATTTGCATAAAGTTTATGCCTAATCCATGCTTGATATATAACACCTTTTTTTATTCCTATGAGGATATGCAAAGTTTACAGCTTACATAGGCAAGATGATGTTTGACCATGTGACCTTTGCCTAGGAGTTTGAACCAAATTTTAAAACTTTAACTTTTCTCTTAACTTCTGAATTGTGAGTGATAAATCTTTTTTTATTTTGTGTATACATCCAACGTGACAAAACCTTTCTTTTGGTACCAGATTTTTAAAAAAAAAAATCACAATAGCTGTACAACAGCAGGGCCAAGATGACTTGTATGAGCTATGTGACCCATGAACTTCTTGTTAAAAATCTAATCCTCAACAAAATAATTTGGCTTTTTATATACTTATTATATAGACTTGGTCTGAAGGCTGTACCACCAATGCAAAGTAAAACGTCTTTACCGCAGACCTGGCATGTTCCCCAGAGAATCGAGGGTTTGGAACCAAAACCAGTACATAGTTTAGAAATATGCAAGGTATTTTTTTTATGATTCAAATTTATTTGCATGAAGGATTTCTTAGTCTTGTCCACTGAAAGGGGGGGGGGGATACGACAACCAGACTTGAAACTATAATCATCTCCAAATTCTTTTTTCATTTAAAAATTACCTGTTTACACTCCACACCTGCAAATACTGGACCATTGAATCCAAGTCTACATAATTATAATATGAGCTGTCTTGGTGAATGGTGATTGTTATTAAAATTAAGATTGCTGATGTAAATAACTATATATATATATACGTATACTATATGTGATGCTGAGATATTAAAAGAAAACCCCCTATTTTCTCTACATTCAATACTGAGTCTGTAAAGGTCAAACAAACAATTTTGAAAACTAATGCCTAAATAAACAGATAAATTGTTGTTCTTTGATAAATTTCATATGTTCCCTCCATAATTTTACAGGTGAATCCTAAAAAGCAACCACCTAAGAAGAAAAGGCGGGTCACTGAAGGTGTCCTTCCAAACATATACTGTCCGGTTAAAACGATTCCGTGTGTACAGTTTAAGACGACATTACTTGAGCAGCTCACAGCCATGAAGAGCGATGCACAGATTTTACGCATTTTATCTACCGACAGTTCAAGTGAAACAGAGTCTCTATCTAAGTTTGGACCAGTACCCAAAGGATCTGTGCTTTCTTATCAACAAAAACCACATACCTCTGTTGATGATATAATAAACCACAATGAACAGCAAGAATTCCCTGATTTATTACTTCCAGAACAGCCTCGTCATTATAACAGAGTGTTGAACAATGCAGAACATGATGTTTTCATGGGCATGCACATTGATCGTCCTCATGCGTTGGAATTGGAGGAACAAACGCGATTGCAGAGTGTCACTAAGTTATGGCACAACATTCGTCGGCATAGGATGACCTCGACAATGTTTAAGGACATATGTGCAAGGAGGGCAGATCATGAGAAGTTAGCTGTGCGTCTTTTAAAATCCAAAAATATACAGACTGTTGCTATGAAATTTGGCTTGCAAAATGAACCTGAAGCAGCAAAATTATATTCCGATATAACTGGAAATAATGTGTACTTGTGTGGCTTTGTTATAAACCCAAGTTCTCCGCATCTTGGAGCATCACCAGACAGAAAGATATATGACCCAAATTCTGCATCACAGTATGGACTTCTAGAGATCAAATGTCTGGACAAAGATTCTTTTCAAGAATGCGCGTACCTTAAAAGGACCAATGATGGGACATACAAACTCAAGCATTCTCATCAATATTACTACCAAGTGATGGGACAGATGGCACTTACTGGGCTCCATTGGTGCGACTTTTTTGTGAAATGTAGACAGGATTACCATAAAGAGAGAATAAACTTTAATGAAGAGAAGTGGGAAGAAATCAAGTTGTCTCTGGACAGATTTTACTTTGATTATTTCTTGCCCGAAATTCTCAGAATGATGTAAATGCATTTATTACTTAACATCGATGTCAGTAATTGCTGCTCAGAATTTATTGAACATAACAGTATACAATACTTCATAGTGATTTTTGTAATCTTGATGTTGCCAGAATTGCTTTTACCTCTATAATTGGTATATGTAATTTAATTTCAGCAAGGCTGAGGAATATATATCATGAGACAACTTGCTATAGTACACTGTATTCCAATAAATATATACCTCTGTAATTTTCGTAATTATAATGGTCATTGCTTATCAACATAAAATTCAAATTTGCCTCAATGTAATCTACTCATAAATAAAAACTTTTTATTTCTTCAAATATTTATTTTATATCACATGAATAAGTTGTACACATGTAAATGTATGTGCACTGAAAACGTGTACTGCTATACAATCATAAGTTTATAATTGTACTGATAACAAATTGACAATACTCATTGAAGACATCATAGAGACATCTCTATAAAACACTCTGTAAAAATGACATATTAAATGTATTTTTTTTTAAACCCAGGTACTTTAGAATTTCACATGTATATATTCAATGTTTTTATAACAGCTATAATGTACAAGGTCTGAAAAATGTCAAGTAAAAGCTGTGAGAGGAGTTGATTGCACAAAGTAGATACCTATTACAGGGAAGCCCACCCGCCATTCACCATACTATAAGACAGATGCACGTGTGCAACTCGGTCAAACATTAAACAGTATTATTGGAGTTGTGAGATTGATCACTGTTCGTTATCTTCACCTTTCATTAATAAGATTCCTAGTGCACGTAATCACATTTAACTAGAATAGAGGTCCTCTGAAATTTGTTAGTATTGCACAAACAGTCCATATCTGATTAATGGATGAAGCTAAATTAAGAGGAATGACACCATCAAATATATGATATTCTTTTATCCGCCTTATAGCTCTTTCAACATGAATACGAAGGCGTGCTATTTCATGCGTAAGTGCTACCTCCAAAGCAGAAAATTTACCCTTTTCACCAAGAAAAGGAGGTATTACCAAAGAAGCTTGTTTTTTCTCTAATAAGTCCTCAATCAAAAACCCTTTATCAGCCATGACTTGGTCATTAGACTCCAACAAATCCAAAATTCCTGACAATGCAGTAATAGCTTTATCACTAATGTTACCTGTGTACATTGAACTAATAAATGCAACAGCACCACAAGGTGTAATCCCAATTAAGCTTTTAAATGTTGTGTGACTTTTATAATTCGAGTACATTTCAGAATTTAATACTTTTGAGCTAGGAGTTTGAACTTTAATTTCTGTACAGTCCAAAATCACTCTAACATGAGGATAAGTTTCTTGAAAACATTTTGGCATGTTACTGTCAACCACACAACGAGGTGGCCATAAAGGTAAACTACCAAGCATTGTATACAAATAATTTGCCCATGTTATTAAAATTCTACTCACTGAAGACTGAGATATGTTAAATCTAACAGCCAAGTCCTGTTCTGGAAAACCCTGACGAACTCTACATAGGAACATAAAAAACTGATCAATTAGTGGCAATGCTTCATTACGGATAGCATTTAACTTCATGTTTTCCACATTTGAGGAATGTCTCTGCATTTGCGTCCACCTGATCATTGTTTCTGCTGTTGGCTGAAGAGCAATAAACAAACATTTTAAGGTTTCATAATTTTTAAAACCAGTGTAAAAGTTAATCAACTGGGGATCTGTGGTGAATCGTTCTACAGAAAAAAGTCTCCTTTCTACTGCTACAAGCTTTTCCTGTAAATCCTTAATTTCCTCTTGGGCTGCCTGAAGTTGGTCCTTGGTTGTAGTATGGACACTGTAATCATGGTCATTTGAGACAGGTGGTGTTAATCCAGTCTGATCCACAAAACAAGACGATAATTCTGGCTCTTCCTCAATACTGCAATTGTTATCCTCTGCAGATCGTACTGGTGACCTAAATGTAAATGTTGAAAATTCATTTTTTTTTAAATGCCAAAGAGCATCAGAAACAATTAGTCCCGACCAAACAGTGAGGGATGAGGACTCCTCATTAACAAGTACAAAAAAAATGTCAAAAAGCAGAACATTGATACAAAGATCTAAAAATGTATTTTTCTTTGATATCGCATACGTAAATATATGGAGGGGGTGTTGGTGTTAATGCCAACCTTTATTTTTTTATTTGAAATTGCCACCTTATGGATTTCAGACTGAGGGGTGGGGTTAGAGTATTTTTTTTTAAGTAAAAATTTATAGTAGAAATTTCAATAAACAGTGAATTCATTATCAAAAAGATTAAGCTTGTTAAACTGAATAAAATATATTAAAAGCCATTTTGTTAATATTTTTAAGCGGGTATTATTTCAGTGAAGCAAAAGGTAATTCCAAACAAAAAAGGCCTTTATTTTGGCCCAGTTTTAATTCAATTCAAGCTTCAATTGTATAACTTTGTGAGGTTGTCTAAAAACCCCTCAATGGGGCCCTCTACTGATGAGTAAACAATTTATAAACAGTTTTAAGTCAATTTAAAAGTTTTTCACTGATCTTATATACATCTAAACATTTGTTAACTTACATGTTTTTCAATGATCTTCTAAGTGGCCTGATCCGTTTAACTGGTGAATTCCAAGCAAATATGCTTGGTACACTCCCTGGTTTTAAAGACCGTATTCCATTCAATGACCGCCGTACTTCAGTTGGAAGAAAGTGGGCTGAACAAACCCTTGTTGCATCTGATATCTAAGGAAAGAACAATATACATAGTAGCACTAGAACCTGTAAATTATATGCTGTCGAGTATTGACCAATTTTGTGTTTTAAATTTGGTCATTTAAGATATTATCTAAATCAAAATTGCAATAAACATAAATCTTTTTATTCCATATAATCACACCTTATTTGGAGGTGCTCGTAAACATTTTTGGGGTGCTTGTAACAACATGGGCACTTTTGGGGGCATGGGTGACAAATTATTGGTGCTCAATACTTGGAGTGAAATGTTTTCTGGGCGAAGTCACAGAAATATTGATGTTAGATTTTTGAAAATTGGTCAATTTTGGGCAGTTTTTGTCCCGCACCAAAGGCTCCGGGGCTGCTGGAGTCCTGAAATTCACAGTTTATGTCCCCCTTGTCCCAAAAATGATTCAATATATGCCAAATCTGAAAAGAATTGGACTAGTAGTTATCGAGAAGTTAAAAATGTTCAACTGTTACCGCACGACGACGGACGACAACCAATATGCAATAGGTCACTTGAGTAATCTCAGGTGACCTAATATATATATATATATATATAATGAAATTGTTATAAAAGACCAAGTACCTTCAAACTGGTTCAATTACTAAGTGTTAAACATATCAAAGAATTGATTAATTTAGGTAAATACTTGTAATTAGCATGTTTAAAAAGAGATGCTTAATATAGCTTTTGTTCTATTTATGTATACTCTCCTGTGTGATGTTTGTTTATAAATATCATATTTATGTTATTCTGTTTTTGAATCTGGTGAGTCATATAACTCATGGATAATAAAGAACTATCATGCATGTACCTGGACAGAGTTGCTGGACATTAAATAAACAGTGATTTAAATTAGGAATTGGGTGACAGGTGCTGCAATGTACAGAGCAGGAGATTTACCTTCATTCATTCATTAATTTTATTCGCTCAAACCACAATGAAAATGATACATTTATTTAGGTACAATACAGAATTTTCATGAATCAATACATGTAACGTCAGAGGAATATATATACATGTAGGTACCTACAACTAAATACAGTGAAATATACATAACTATGTACAAAAACTTGAGAAAGCGTGTTAAGGAGACTAATTCGTATATATCTTTAAAATAAACATGCACAGCTTTTTAAGGTTTTTAACCAGGGTTGGGCCCCCGGTTTTAACCGTCCCGGTCAATACTCCCCAAGTGGTCAATACTGGTCAATTGTGATTTAAACTGTCCATTTTCATATTTTTGTACATTTCTTGCAAAGATAAATTAAGTCTTTTTATTATATGGATCAATTGTTGATTAATATTTTTCATTAGATAATCAAATGTAATTTCATAAATTTAATATATTTGGTTTGCTGAAACTGACCGAAATATCTTCAGTACCTATCCGAGGGTCACAGTTCTATAGCATAGCTTGACGATTGGAGACAGACCTCTTAATACATGTACCTGGGCAGATTAAGAATAAAAGGTAGCTGGACAGTACCTGAGCACAGGAAGCAAAGTTGACAGGTGTTAATAAGCACAGACTGGGACCAGAGATGACCAGTGTGCCTGTTATTGTTATGAAAACATCACCAACTCACCCCCTCAAATGTTTATTCAACAGTTAAAATGAAGATTAATGAAACAATACTTATAGGTAGTTCTTGTTAAACTAAGGAATTTGAACAGACATTTTTATTCGGGGGTGATATGGTATTGACACCTTCTTATATTATTGCACACAAAATTATCGATTCCTGTGTATACATGTACGTAACTACTCACTCTGAAGTTTTCCCCTATATCCCTCCGAATTTTAATAATCCATTCCTTCCTTTTGATCTTATCCGATGGGAATTTGTGGAAGGACAATTCCCTCTTGAGGTCATAACGGGAATCGTTGTTGCAAAGCGGGACACAACAGTGATAAGCCGTACCGGTACTGCATGTACTTGTGTTACTCGCCATCTTGTTTGCGTTCCGAGCCTCGTTTTGAGATTTGATGACGCAACCCGTGAATAAAGATACCCAGGTTTAACCAAGCGAACAATAATAGTCTAGGTCACCTACACGTTTGTCAATGCAGTGTTCTACGAGATTTGAGTGGGAAGTCAAACGGCTTGCGTGACCTAGGCTAGAACAATAATCGTAACAACTCGACCATTTCCGTAAGGCCGAGCGTGTTCCGATTGTAAGCTAGCGACCTAGCCTGGTACCCGAGGCCTTCCGATGTTCTTTGAACATCGGAAGGCCTCGGGTACCAGGCTACGTGGGCTCATGCAAATCAAAACGAGGCTTGTGCCGGATTGCCGGATTTGGTTCCCTCCACGGGCACTGGAAGTTAATGTAAATATATAGTATGTGCATGTATAATACATGCACATACTATATATTTACATTAACTTCCAGTGCCCGTGTATAGGTTGAATTTTTATGTGTATATAAATCCATCTTAGAATTAGACAATCAGGCGGAGGTCTGACCCTACCAAGTAAAAATGGAAAGAGCGTGGAAGCTTCTCTCCCAGAAGGTATATATACATTAAAAGATGCTCATAACCACCCTGCACCAATAAATATTGACCTAATTATTTTTCTATGACTATGAAGTCATGAATAGTGAGGACACCAAATGTGAAGGCTACATAAGAAGAGTAGGCCCCTATTTGAAAAGTCATATTGTGCATGCGAAATATATATGTATATTCAATGCACATTATATTTGTTGTTGACATTTAATTTCCAGGTCATGAAGTTCTATGATAAGTTCCCAAAGAGTAAAGTCGTATGCATGGGAATTATCAATTGTGATGTCGCGGTCCGGAATTTTACCGCTCCGGTTTGTGTTCTAGTGTTTTAGTGTATACTTCCGTGACGCCGTAGCATGCTTTATGTCTCTGTAAATTGTGGGTATTTGGGCCTCCCTAAGGAGTAAGTTTGCTTAAATACCTTTGTAAACAATAACTTTACAATGTTATGGATGTTTTTCTATAGGTATGATTATGTGTAATCGTTTTCTGAATCTTCGTGGTTTATTTTCAATAATGTGACCTATTTTCACTCGAAATGTTTGTCATACGTTTACCATACGTTTGTAATGGGTGGGTGTAAATGTAGTCCGGGACATATGTCCCGCGATGTCCGATATTGATGTTTGCCGATTTATCGTTACACGTTAGTTTTTCTTCAATTATCTTACTCAATGTGTTTTAAGACGATCACCAAGAGTCTTCATTGTGAAGTTGGTGTATGGAAATTGCCTAATTATTTAATAAATGGCTTTTATTTTTTCTTCAGGGTGTAAAGGTAGTCCCGAAGATTTTACGAAGAAAATGCAGTTCCGGTTTTTGTTTTTGCCTCGTTTAAGTACAAAGCACTTATAATCTTTAAGTATTGTGTCCAATTGATAATCATAATAGACTATTTTATTTGGTTATTTGAAATAATCTCACTAATCAATACATTAAACGGGTTTTTATATCCTTTTTTTCTCGGGACATCGCAGTTAAATGAGATACTAATGCGAGAATCGGACTGATATGAAAACATTAAATCCGAATTCATCTAAAGACTAATTTATTATTATTATTATTACTATCCAAAAGCAATGTTAGACGTTTAAATTAAATGTAATTTGTAATTCATATACAATATCGTGGAAAGATTAATAAAATTTATATTGGGGTTGTTAGCCGTAAGTTAATTAAACATGTAAAGTATGCCCAGCTCTTGCCATGTGGAGGCCACCCCTCTAAAGAGTCATAGTTTTATTAATTTGATATTTTGCTAAATCTGCACCGAATCATATATTTACTTTTTTTCTGATACTTTATTTTTAAAATGAAATATATATATTATTTATTTGATATTTTGCTAAATCTGCACCGAATCATATATTTACTTTTTTCTGATACTTTATTTTCAAAATGAAATATATAGATTTTTAATTTCGGCAATGTAATTAAAGAGTTTTCTTATGTTTATAAACAAACCAGTGAGATGTTAATTTTGTAATTTAAAGCATCTTAAAATTTGAAAAAGCAAGAAAATTTTGATCAATAAAGGTGGGGAAAAATTAGTATTTTAGAATGAAATTATTTATGTTCTGCCTGTTTTAATTTAAAATTTCTTTAGCACTATTATACACACTAAAAATAAATACTACAGTAGGTCTACTGCTAATGCTACATGTATAAGCACTAAGAACAACATCTGCAACACCATGAGAAGCTTTGTGAATAATCGCCTTGAAAGTTCACGCAACGATTGTGTTACAACTTTTCACAGATGTCGCATGATGTCATATTGTCAAAGATGTCAGGTAGATTGCAATCAAGTCCTATAAAATCCAGACCCCCTGCCTCATAAAGTGCCCCCCCCCCCCCCCCCCCCCCCCCGTAACCACAATTCCTGGATCCGTCCCTGTTCATTACAAAATGCAACACCTACATTAACTGTAAATATTCCATAGAGAGGGTAGTTTATATATATTTACATGTATTTCTATTCAGGTATAAAATATCACAGAATGTCATGATTGTAAATTTGAAATAACAAATTGAAACCCGGCATAATCTATAGCACTATTCAGTTATAACAGTTAAAAAATAAGTGACTGTATGAATAACACAACAAAATATATTGATACCAAATCTTATTATTTATAGTCCTTTATATCAGTTGTAATTAATTTTCCTTACTAGATATATAACACTTCAAATCACTTGTATAGCTATTCATAATACGGGTTGAAACTGTCACCTTATTCCGGTTTTAATTTTACACTCTTCGTGTCGAGTCAACCACTGAAGCGATGTCCCATAAAAAAAAGGACGAGCATTCACATAACATGCTGAATATTTCGTAAATCTTTTTATCATGATATCAAACAATATCTAAACAAGAGCAAAAGCAACATAAAACACAGAAAAGGTTTTACTTCAATTATTAACAAGGCAAAAACCAAAACCGGAAATGCGTTTTCTTCGTAAAATCTTCGGGACTACCTTTACACCTTGAAGAAAAAATAAAAGCCATTTATTAAATAATTAGGCAATTTCCACACACCAAATTCACAATGAAGACTCGTGGTGATCGTCTTAAAACACATTCAGTAAGATAATTGAAGAAAAATTAACGTATAACGATAAATCGGCAACATCAATATCGGACATCCCGGGACATATGTCCCGGACTACATTTACACCCACCCGTTTGTAATACGTATAGAGCCATGACTGGTTAAATAGTTTTTTATTGTGTTCACGTTTTCGCCAACATTTTGATGAAGTTGATCAGTGTTTTATGATTGTTTCTTATTTGTTTTATAGTTTTTTACCCTCGTCTCATGAGGAAAGTCCCGAATAAAGAATATATATATGGAGTTCCAGTCGACTCGTTCTAGTTTATTCTTTAAGAACGGCACATCAATAACACCTTTCAGATTGTAGGTAAGTGAATAAGATACGATTAACAAAATGTGAAGGATAATTAAGTTAGAAGTGATTATTTACGAAGATCTGAAACTTAATTAAATCATTTCAGATAATGTTTATTTTATTCCATATTCAGTTAGCTGCATGGACTTGCTCTAACAATAGCTAATTTCACATTCATATTAGAATTAAAAGGAGGAAAGTTGTGATTTCAAAGTATTAACAGGTGATGCTGATCTTCAAAAATCATATTCGGAGGAAGACTTTCTCGGGCATTATAGAAAGATGCCATACATTAATGAAGAAGGTATGAATCTTAAAGATATGAAACAATTGTATCAATGGACAACTTCAACATCAATTCATTACTTTAAATATGTTTAAATACTGTTTCCATTACCGTCATATCTGTAGCATTAGAGGGAGTTTATTATTCGTATTTACCAACATGTGTCAACAATTTAACATATGAGAGTACCCACAAAAATTAATGCAAAACTGGAGACAATACACATGGTCTTCTGTTGATAACACTCTAGCATGAGACCACAGTCCTATAACACCCACAAACACACATGGTCTCATGTTGACAACACTCTAGCATGAGACCACAGTCCTATAACAGCCACAAACACACATGGTCTCATATTGACAACACTCTAGCATGAGACCAGTCCTATAACAGCCACAAACACACATGGTCTCATGTTGACAACACTCTAGCATGAGACCACAGTCCTATAACACCCACAAACACACATGGTCTCATGTTGACAACACTGTACCATGAGACCACAGTCCTTTAGCAACTAAAAACACACATGGTCTCATGTTTACAACACTATCATGAGACCACAGTCCTATAACACCCACAAACACACATGGTCTCATGTTGACAACACTCTAGCATAAGACCAATCCTATAACAGCCACAAACACACATGGTCTCATGTTGACAACACTCTAGCATGAGACCACAGTCCTATAACACCCACAAACACACATGGTCTCATGTTTACAACACTCTAGCATGAGACCACAGTCCTATAACAGCCACAAACACACATGGTCTCATGTTGACAACACTCTAGCATCAGACCACAGTCCTATAACAGCCACAAACACACATGGTCTCATGTTGACAACACTCTAGCATCAGACCACAGTCCTATAACAGCCACAAACACACATGGTCTCATGTTGACAACACTCTATAATGAGACCACAGTCCTATAACAGCCACAAACACACATGGTCTCATGTTGACAACACTGTACCATGAGACCACAGTCCTTTAGCAACTAAAAACACACATGGTCTCATAGTTTAAAAACACTGTATCATGAGACCACAGTCCTATAACAGCCACAAACACACATGGTCTCATGTTGACAACACTCTAGCATGAGACCACAGTCCTATAACACCCACAAACACACATGGTCTCATGTTGACAACACTCTAGCATGAGACCACAGTCCTATAACAGCCACAAACACACATGGTCTCATGTTGACAACACTCTAGCATAAGACCACAGTCCTATAACAGCCACAAACACACATGGTCTCATGTTGACAACACTCTATAATGAGACCACAGTCCTATAACAGCCACAAACACACATGGTCTCATGTTGACAACACTGTACCATGAGACCACAGTCCTTTAGCAACTAAAAATACACATGGTCTCATAGTTTAAAAACACTGTATCATGAGACCACAGTCCTATAACAGCCACAAACACACATGGTCTCATGTTGACAACACTCTAGCATGAGACCACAGTCCTATAACAGCCACAAACACACATGGTCTCATGTTGACAACACTCTAGCATGAGACCACAGTCCTATAACAGCCACAAACACACATGGTCTCATGTTGACAACACTCTAGCATAAGACCACAGTCCTATAACAGCCACAAACACACATGGTCTCATGTTGACAACACTCTAGCATAAGACCACAGTCCTATAACAGCCACAAACACACATGGTCTCATGTTGACAACACTCTATAATGAGACCACAGTCCTATAACAGCCACAAACACACATGGTCTCATGTTGACAACACTGTACCATGAGACCACAGTCCTTTAGCAACTAAAAACACACATGGTCTCATGTTGACAACACTGTACCATGAGACCACAGTCCTTTAGCAACTAAAAACACACATGGTCTCATGTTGAAAACACTGTACCATAAGAGTGTATAAGGGATTGCATTTTCCAAATCAATAATCTCTGTTTTGCATATTAACAATATTATCCAGTGTATCTACCTTATTGCATGTGTACTTAAATTTCTTTTTCATGGAGACTTGTGGGTTCAAATCCCACCACTACTGACATTTAGTAGTCAAAAGTAGTGTAAATTTGGTAGGTCACCATGATCTAATACCTATTACCTATATTATCATAGCATGTATACTTGTCTTTTTACCCAATGTGTGTTTGATTTATTCTGTGGATGCTGCCCAAATTTCAAAAAACTCCTAGTATACAATATACTGTTTGGATGTTGGTTTTCATCCTGGAAGTTTGAAAAGATAATAATATGTAAATATCGCATGTATTTGAGGGTAACATTGAAAATTTTCACCCCGAGAAAACCATTGTCAACCGAGGAGGTTGACAATGGTTTCTCGAGGGGAGAAAATTTCAATGTTTCCCTCAAATACATGCAATATTTGTTTTATTATACTGAATGTTATGTAAACTGGAAAGCAGAAAAACTTACGTCTGTTGACATTTGATCAATCACTGTCGTGCGATATTTCGTATTTCGATGCAGGTACTCGCGTTTATTACAAACGCTCAAACGACGTCGTCTAGCAATCTACGGCAAACCGTACGTGCATAAATTTGACACATGTGATAATTTTTTATAATATCGCCCGTTGTCAAGTACTGTTACCCGTTGCTAGATACTATCACCCTGGGTCGCGTGTTTTCTGTTCTCAGAGGGTAACAATATGTTTTTTCAAATGCTTCTCGACCAATCAGGTTCGAGTATTTTACATGAAAGTATAATAAATGGTTTTCTCAACCTGCTATTCTGTGTTTTTGCATATTACCAATACTCTATCTAGCATGTCTTCAATATTACTAAAATGTCTTTTTCATGGAGACTTGTGGGTTCAAATCCCACCACTACTGATCTTTAGTAGTTGAAAGTAGTGCAAATTTGGTAGGTCACCATGATCTAATACCTATACTATCCAGCATGTTTACTTTAATGCATGTATCTAACATTTCTATTTCATGGAGACTTGTGGGTTCAAATCCCACCACTACTGACGTTTAGTAGTCAAAAGTAGTGCAAATTTGGTAGGTCACCATGATCTAATACCTACACTATCCTTGCATGCATACTTGTCTTTCTACCTCTTATGATTGCCCAAACCTTGCTTTGGTACATACGCTATACAGCCAGTATTTCTTTGGATGTTGTCCATTTTACGAAACCCCTATACATGTATTGTTATTCTTCATAAGTTGCATTTGCATGTCTATTATTCATACAAATTTGTTATCACCTTTATGATTGTTGACAACACTGTAGCATGAGACCACACGTGTAAGCATAGTTTTGGTTACAATTATAGTTACTGTTGAAATACATCATTTTTTTCTGTAATTCCTCATACATAACATAAATTCTATCATTGTTAGAAGAGGAAGCCTTTGATCAATGCCCGATGCATTCAACAGTGGGCGAGTTGTTGACGAAAAACGTTATCGATATGGATGTCCATGAAATGAGGGCTATTTTGTCTCAAGCCTGTGGACCCAAAGATGTGACATCATGTATGTATGCAAATTGTTGAATTTGTGTGTCTTTAAGGTAAAAGCAATACATGTACTAACCGTCAATTTGCCCGATAAAATAATTGTTGCAAAATAATGATTTACTTTTTCAATGATAGAAAAGAATAAGGTTTAAAAGTTTTTGTTATTTATATTTGTGTAAGAAAACGTAGCAGCTCAGGAGGTTGGTTTGTGTGTTTATTTTTTTCCACATTTGACTAGAATCTTGATTAGTTTAAGACTTTTAATCCTATCGAAGCCCCTCTTACCATTGTTGTTAGTGGGCGAATTTAAGACAGGGTGAATATGAATTCATTAATTTTTTTGAATAGTAATAACCAAGTATTGAGAAAATTTGAATTTGGACAAAATTATTGTCCAGTGGGAATGGGCATATATGATGCAAAAATAGCCCTGTAGTATATACAGTAATAAACTAGAACTTACATGCATTTAGATGACTTTAAACCTTTTCATTACAGCAAAAACCCAAAGAAAGAATTGGTATTCCGACCTGTCAAATGCACCACTGTGGTGGACAGGGACCGGTCTTCCTTGGCTGTCCCTTAACCATCCTAGAAGTTTGTTTAATTCAATTTATATTTTTTATGCCTCCATGACACAAAGGTGACTGATAAGGCCTTTGGATATCTCTTGTTTAGTATATAAAGTAGTTATGAAACAAATTTCAGGAGAACAAAAAAGGTTCAATCGGCAACAGTTATCCCAACTGGTAACGTCACTGCAGGAGTATGCAGACGTTTTAGTGCAACCTCCCCACAAGAAGATCAAACTCATCAGATCTTGTCAAAAACCTGGTAAGTAAAGTTAATGTTGTGAAGTAAATCAATAACAAAGATATTCAACTGTTGGGTCCTTAAGCTGACAGAGCATATTACAAAATGATTTTCCTCTTTGATTTAAAAGCGATCCCAGATGAAGATCCGGTGGAACCTGGTAAGTATATGTAATGTTGTGAAGTAAATCAATAACAAAGAAATTCAACTGTTGGGTCCTAAAGCTGACAGAGCATATTACAATATGATTTTCCTCTCTGATTTAAAAGCGATCCCAGATGAAGATCCAGTGGAACCTGGTAAGTAAAGTTAATGTTGTGAAGTAAATCAATAACAAAAAATTGACTTTATTGGATATGTAAATGGCAGAACATATTAAACAGTGATTTATCCAGGGAATATCCGTTAGTGATAGCTACTGTATTCAATGTGCATCTTTATGGAAAATAGAACTTACTAATCATATTACAAAATATTAAATGAACACAATATTTTAGACTCTGTGTCTGCCCCACAGTAAGTGCATTGTTTAAGTATGTTATTCTGTTTTTGATTTTGATTTTTTCTTCTTTTCTCACGGTGGAATCATAATTTCATTCCAGGTGAATGGAATTTTAGCATGTTTTTATGTTCTCATTTATGGAAAGCAGTGCCTAAAGACATGCTATTTTATCATTATTTAGGTCAGAAATATTTTTTAATGCATATCTAATGGGGGGATGTACCAAGAAATTGACCAAGAAATAACCACCTTAAATTGTGATTCCACAATATTTTATTTCGTAAATTGAATTTTCTGTTACTGTTAAAAGTTATACATTTGATGATGCTCACATGCAATACTTTGTCTTTTCAGTATAAGCTTTATCAAAATTACCTGATATTGCTCATAAAAGGAAATTTGATTACATGTAAATACAGGTCAATCATACATGTAATACCTTCTCTTTTTTTTGAAAAAGTTTTGCAGCAAAAATTTGAATGAAATCATTTATATGAATAAGGAATACAGGTAAAAATATGACGGAGTTCTGTCAATCAATATGTTCTTACATGTACGTTTATGTTACTTAGATCTGAAAATCCTGCTCCAGAGACCATCGGCCGTTTTCTTCAATGCAAGTATCTCTCTATCTCAACTATATGTGTGGGTGTGTTGTGGGCGTAGAGATGTCGAAATTGTCATACAGAATATAGATTGCTTATTACATATCTTCAAATACAATGACGGAATAGCAATTGATAGTTGTATTTAATTTCCTTTATATACATAGTTTTTTGTTGTGTGAATTTTCAGACCTTAGGAGTTTGTGGACAAAACGTGCAATTCCTTCTAAGGAGAATTTTTTGATTGCTTCATGCGAAGGAGTAAGGTTAAGTGCAGAGGCATTCCTGTCCTTAAGAGACAGAGTTTCGGATGAGGTATGACCGATGTTCTAACAAATTTGGTTTATGTTGAATGTATTGAAAGTATCAGTATGGGAAATACATGTACATTCCATCTTGTTTTTTATTTCCTTTTTTTTTTTTGAGAAACAGCATGATTAATATTGATATTTTCCAATTTAATGTTTCAGTTACTTGATGCATACATGTACTGTTGTTTGAGAGCAAAGAAGGTAAGAAAGAAATTTTATGTAATTCAATTGTTTAATGTTTTAAGCTTTTAAAGCACATTTTTATGCTTTTAAAACACACATTATACTGAAGTTTATCCAATAGTGGAGTGGTATTAGAAATTACACTATGAAATAAGATAATTGTATCCAAGTATTACAAATTATTGCTGATTAATATTTGCAACAAAATGCTAGGAACAATTCTTTTCAGTTAATTGTACATATTTTATACCATATGGTATGTATATGTGTACTGGTATTGTGAAGTTTCTGTAGATTTTATAGGTGAATTTTACTTTCTATTTAAGTCGAGTTATGAGTACATAAATTGTACAGTGCTCAGCATGTTACTGAGCAAAAGAAATCAGGAGGCTATTGTTGATGTAAGTCTGTCAAGTTATTGATTCATCTAATAGTATAAAGAAGAGCTTTAGTACACAAAATAACAATACCACAATTATTTATACAGTTAAAAATGCATGGTGTTCAATATAATTGAAAGTTTGTAGAATATCCAATTGTAAAAATGACATCCCGGCACTCTCCAAAATCTGTTTGAAGAACATGTATATTGCATATAATGGTACTTTGATAACTTTATAACAGAAATAAGTGTTTTCATGAAAGGCTTGTCAATGATTATTGTGGAAATAACAGATTATTAAAACACTTAATTACTAGTAACAAGTAAAGTTCAATATATGGAATATTTTTCAGTACGAAATATCATCACCACTGTTAATGGGATTTTATAACATTGGCAGAAGGCATTGGGTTTTGATTGTGAGTGTGAATATTAAGTTCATATATTTTTTTTACATATATAAGCAATGTCATGCATACAATGGCATTTTCACTGAAATAATCAGTTAAAGTATTATAGATGTTTTTAGATCACCTGAGCTGAGAGCTCAAGTGAGCTTTTCTGATCATTGTCCGTCATCTTTCTGCCTGTCTGTAAACTTTCACCTTGACCAAAAAAATCCTTTTGCACAATTGCAAGAATAGGATGTGGTCATTTAAAAATCTTCTTATCAACAGCCAATGGACAAGACTTTGTAAAACACGGGAATAGGTTGGGGGCCACATTAGGGATAAATGTTTTAAATACAAATACATATGGAAAATCTTCAAATATGGGCCAAGTTGACCCTGGTGAGTGATGTGGCCCATGGGCCTCTTGTTAAAATCTCCATGAATAACATTCCTTGTTGACTCTTTGTGTTTTGATTTCCTGCATAAAATGTTTCTGTTTATTATTTGCAGATGATTTCTTGTATTGAAAAAAGACTGACAGTCCTTGATCCACTGGGAGAGAGTAAAATGACTATGCAATGCATATTATCAACTTGGAAGTGAGACATTTCATATATTGATGAAGCAGTTTTACATTTTTTTCATGATGAAGATCACATGTAAAAAAAAAAATGGATGAAATTTTCACATGTATAGATTTCTATATTTGTTTTTGTGTAGAAATTTCCTGAGAATAAGCAAGAAGAATACTAGCCTGAGTTGTGGTAATTGGTATGTGAACACAATTCCACATACCAAACAACAAGATAGTAGTTCTTGTGGAATATTTTGTCTTATGGTAATTTAAATTGAAATATAAGTTATATAATACAATATATAAATATAATTGATATAATATATCTATTGTTCAGAATTATATTGGTAAATGACAAAAAATAGCTTCTATCTGTTAGGCATTGAAAATTTCAGTACATTAAATTTGTATGGATTCTTAAACGAAGTAGTACTACTTGTGTGTACATACCTCTCAGTATATAAGACTTAACATAATTGAAAAGATATCAGTGTCAAGAGTGCAATTAGTTGGGAAATTCGGTTATTTGTGGGGTTTTCATCAATCATTTTAAAAGTTTGTTGTTTTTTACTTTAGTTTGTAGAAAAGCTGTTGGAGGAAGAGGCTCTTTTTTTCAATACCTGCAGCGATGCCATAACTGCCTTCAGAGTGAAAGTTGCTTCGAGAATAATTGAAAATCAAGGTTTGTATATACATGTACATTTACAAGTTTGTCATTGTTTGACAGGATAGCGCATATTTTTAGCCGAGTTGCAACGAAGTTGAACTCGGCTATTGGTTTGGTGATGCGGGCGGGTGTCAACAATTGGTTTCTGGATGATAACTCGAAAAGTTTACAATCTAATCAAATGAAACTTTGATATATTGTTGGGTACCAGGTAAGGAAGACCCCTTAAGATTTTGGAGAAAATAGATCAAAGGTCAAGGTCACAGTGACCGAATATAGAATGAAATTTCAGAAATATTTGGTTTCTGGATGATAACTCAGAAAGTTTAAATCCGAATCAAATGATACTTGGATATATTGTTGGATACCAGCAAAGCAAGGCCCCTGTTGATTTTGGAGAACAAAGGTAAAAGTCACAGTGACCGAATATAGATTGAAAACTTCAGACAAATATGGTTTCTGGACAGTAACTCGAAAAGTTTAAAAATGAAATTAGATGTATCCCATGCAACTCGGCTCATGCACCCCTGGGTGCATATACTGATTTTGCTTTGTATATTGGTTGTCAGTTTGGAGTTGTACTTTTAAATTTCAACATTTGAGGATAGTGTAAGATAAATGTTTTAATTTCATGTTTGCATTATTATTTTTTTTGTCATATCATAGGAATTTTATGCATGGGGACCCCATACTTGTGAAGCATAGTTACAGCTGGGTTTTTTTTTTTTTTTTTTTTTGTAGTGAATGGTTTGTTAGTTTCCCCTCCATTCTCATACTGCCTGCAGCATTTTACTGAATTTCCCAAGAAGTCTTTGAAAGGGACTGATTCACGATTTTCCCCAAACTTTTGTTATGTTGTCATGTAAACAATTCAAATTTTCTTTTTTGGTGATAGGCTGTTAACTTGCATTGTATATTTGTATATTTATTTCTTATTTTACTGACAGATGATGAAACTTTACATAGCCTATGCAGAATCTGCCAAAAAACTGATAGCATGAAAGGGAAACTAAGATACATTGACTGGGTACTGTTCTTCATCTGATTTGATGTAATTTAAATTGAACAGAAAAGAAGGATCCAATTAGAACAATATACCAATATACAATGAATTTGATTGGCAATAATACATATCAATTTATGTTTGTTTGTGTGTGTGTTTTAATTCTTAATCTATCATTATTTTTCCAGGTTGGTTGTGATGACTGTGGACTGTTTTGGTGCCATTTTAGTTGTATGAAGATGTCATCATCATATCATGACTTTATTCAACAGAAATGATCATGTTGTGTATGCTCCAGCTTATTGTTTTTGTACTTTCCGTTCTTTGGGGAGCAGTTGAAGTTAGCTCTTCCAACTTTTGAGCACTACTACACAGGATGCTATAACTGTGTATGTACTGATACTGGTTCAATAGTTCATTCATTTGTCCATATACATGAATTGTACATTTATTACTTAAATCTATGTAGTTGAAAAAGTTTATGTCAATTCAAATTTTAAAAGGGTTTTGAAAACAATAACTAATTCCTGAATTTGGTTGATGTATTTTTTTCTTGATTCTTAAAAATGTTCATATCATTTTCCCCAACACTTTCGTTGGACAATTTTATATATTGTCTAATAATTCGCAATTTTAACCCAAAAAAAACACTTCTTTAAGTAATTCCTATTTTTAATTTCAAGACAAGACTTTGTAAGTACAGTTTTAAAAACTGACAACACTCCTAGTATTTCTTTTTCATCTCAACCTCTATCTATGTATATAAATGAATGTTTCCTGAATTTAAGTGCAATATATGTATGAATATTGATTTGTATTACTAACACCAACAAACAAAACTATTTTTGATGTGAATACAGCAAAACGAAGTTTATGATATACACACTTATTTAAGTACTGGCCTGGATTTCTCGAGAAAAACTTAAATCGAAACTTGGACCTATGTATGAGATTTTACTAAAATTTTGGCTGCTCAAATAACAGAAAACTCCAACTCAATTTGGAGATTTTTTGGAGAAATCCAAGTCGTATTATTGTATCCTGTTTCGCGTAAATTGCATTTGATTTCAATGTAACTTTTTTGTTTTAAGTTGTTTTGCACATATATGTTTTGACAATTGATATTGCAAAGATTCTCTCCTAAAGATTCTCTCCCAACCCACATTACCGTTTATTTCTTTTATTGCTGTAAATAACTACATTATTAATAGTTTTAACATGATGAAGGAATCCACGTTATTGCTATCTATCATCTTGTATATTGTTCTAAAGATAACTTCTCGAATATATTCATACCTTTGTATGAAGTATACTGAGGAGTTCTGTCTGTGAAAATTATTGAACTGTTCAAATGCGGGAGATATGAAAAGATAACCATTGTACATACAACATGTAATATGTGTTTTGAGGATTTTTAGTTACAGTTGTTTGTAATGTTCAATTCTAACACTGTTGTTTAATTATGTAAGAACAAGATTCAACGTTATTTCAGTGTAGAATTCTGTGTTGAGAATTTCTGTCAAGTGTACAGATTTCAGTGTTTTTCTGCGTATTTCTGTTTTGCTCGCGTGAAGTATTTAATTCTCTATTTTTTGGTGTAAATTTATTATTGTTATGGCAAAATAGGACTTATTTCTCTATATTCCAATTTAGTCTGCTATATATTTACAATCTTCAGAATGCATTATAGATTTGTTGCTTAGAGTATAGTAATGCAATAGATTCAAAATTTAAATCATGATTTAGATTCAAGTAATAGGATTGCTTTCTTTATTTGAGATTGAGGTTTGATAATTGAGACTACCAAGAGTGATTGTCCTATGCAAAATCTACTTTATTTTAAATTCTATTTGTAGCACATATTTACATGTAAGTAAGCCATTGAGAGTGAATACCTCTGATATGAGTATCTTGTTTATTAATTTGTCCTCATTAAGAGGAATTTCGACATAGATATATCAAAAAGTATTATTGGCAAAAACCATCTGTTTTCAAATTTGTCAATTATTAAGTGTTCATAATGTACACGAACTTTGTAATTTAGGGAAATATTTATGTTTTGCACTTAAGTTGCGAGAAAACCTTGTTTAAGTCATTCTCCGTTGCTTGCTTGAATTAGTACACTGCCATACAGTGTCATTTTCATGGACATGTATTTATGAAATTGATGTGATAAGACATGTCTTAAGCAATAAAGAATATATAATCTGACGTTGCCTTGAGTTATTCCCCTTCAATGCGTTTTGTGTAAATATCTACTCTATATTTGGGGCTTTATGAAATTCCCAAGTTTCCCCAACAATAATTTAAGATAAGCATAACATGTATACAGTGCTCCCTTGATTTATTGCCCCAGTTACAATGCCAACCCTGCTTATTGCCTGAAAATCATAAAGAACAGATTTCTCCCCATGTTACACCCCATTGTAATGCTAATACCACATGGTCAAATTTTATAGGGGTTACCCTTGATAATAATAACAATTATCTAACAACCAACAGTAATCATTCCTCTATTTTGGGACCAGTGCAGTGAATTGAGGTTGGCTGAAAAAGGTATGCAGGTGTACAAATAATTGTTGAAATGAACTCAAATTGATTTTGACATTGAATAACTCCGTTTACATAATCAAGATATAGTTGTTTAAACATTTAGGATGATATTGCTATTAATTTATTTCTGATCCAAAAAATAAATCTTACTACAGATCTAAGTGTGTTGTTCATTACTTTTTCAACAAATGTATATTTATATCAGCAGTGCAGAGTAGAGAACGTTTAAATATGGTCAGTACTCAGTAGACGGTTCTTCGATATGGCCAGTACTGAGTTGACAAGGTTCTTAGATATGGTCAGTTCCGAGTTGACAAGGTTCTTAGATATGGTCAGTACTCAGTAGACAAGGTTCTTAGATATGGTCAGTACTCAGTAGACAATATTCTTAGATATGGTCAGTACCAAGTTGACAAGGTTCCTAGATATGGCCAGAACTGAGTTGACAAGGTTCTTAGATATGCCCAGTACTCATTTGACAAGGTTCTTAGATATGGTCAGTACTCAGTTGATAAGGTTCTTAGATAAGGTCAGTACTCGGTAGACAATATTCTTAGATATGGTCAGTACCAAGTTGACAAGGTTCTTAGATATGGTCAGTTCCGAGTTGACAAGGTTCTTAGATATGGTCAGTACTCGGTAGACAATATTCTTAGATATGGTCAGTACCGAGTTGACAAGGTTCTTAGATATGGTCAGTACCGAGTTGACAAGGTTCTTAGATATGGTCAGTACCGAATTGACAACGGAAACATTTATGTGTAACACGACATGGGATGAGATCAAGGATGCTAGCAATTGACATTTGACAATATTTCAAATTCTAGTGACTGATCACCTTCCTTTTTCTGAATATGTCTATCAGTGGCGGGTTTAAGGGGGTGTTCAGGCGCCTCCCCCTAAACTTTGCAAATCGTGATCTCGTGTTTTGAAAATTCTAAATGATAAAAGAATTTCTTCCACTCTCTGAGAAATAAATGACAAAGTCCTCTTGATTTATGGATTTACTTTATTGGTAGAACTTACATTTTTCCAAAAAGCCTTAAAATTTCTGTCATTTATTAATTTCATCTTATTAAAAATGACAGAAAATAGTAAAAGACTACACAGGAGACATATTTCAAGCCCAATAAAAGCTGTTTCACCCTGGACTCACTGGGGGCCTCAAGGCGGCCCCCGACCCCCTCCTACAACCGCAATTCCTGGCTCCATCCCTGTCTATACCCTACTTAATATACGGAATAAGCAACTCTTTAATAGAAACTTAACCCAAAACAGTTATAATATATATCCATTGCACAAAAAGCACAATGGGGTGGCCCGAGTTTCGATTTTTAATTATTTCCAAATATGTCCATCACTAGAGTCTTATTTGAGACCAGAATAAGCATTGTCTGTTCTTTAGGCGTCATATTATTCTGATTTTATATTAACAGAGGATAGAAATTAAAATGGTCCCTCCACTAAACAAAGCTGTGATGGTTCTGGAATCATAGAATTAAAAACTCCGTTTCTAATACAGGGAGAAGAAGAATCAAGGTTGATTAAAATGTAATTCGGCAACTCCAAAATGTATAGAATTTTATCATTTAACAGAATTTAGTTAAGAGAATGGCAAATTAAAAACAGACCAAGAGTATGGTCGTTTATCAAGTTTTGTTGGAAACAGTCACGTGTGACATTCGAAATTCATGGGAAATTTTCATAAATTAATTGTATTCCAACATGTTAGTTTAAACAATATTTATTCGTAAATAATTCGATAATGTTTACAAACAATGTCTTATACATGAAATAGATTGAGAAACAAGCCAAAAGGCATTGTAAAGCATGAAATTTCGATGAAGCAGAGTTTATTCGAATATTTTCCTAAGATGGCCTTGTTAATGTTAATTCTCTTCTTAGACTACTATTTTCATATGAAGCATAAAGTCTTCTAAAAAGGTTGTACACAGTATCGCTTTGCTATTAAAAAGATACGAGGTTTAATGAATTTCTGTATACTCTTCCAGAATAAATTAAAATGTTTCATGTTATTTTTCAAGTACACCATTTTAGATACATTCAAAGATAGAAGAGAAATTATGTAAAGAACCCTCTCCTTCTTATTTTATGAATCCCCTTACCTTAACAGTTGCCTACTCTGTACGGGTTATATCAAGAAGATTTTTCGCCCTGCACTAACAATACTTGAAACTTCTTCATTCTTTTCTGACTAAATCTGAAAATCTGTTAAAAATTTTGCTATTTTACATATGCATTTACACACACACACACACACACACACACATACATACATACATACGTATATATATATATATATATATATATATATATATATATATATATATATGTGTGTGACAAGTCAACTGTATGACAAACGGGATGATTTCAGCTTCTCCATCGTCAACTTCCCATATTTATGTAGCAATATTCCATTATCACCTGCATATAGTGTTTATACCTCTCAACTGATTCGATATGGAAGAGCATGTTCTGCGTATGGTCAGTTTTTAAATCTCGACAGGCTACAGACAAACAAGTTGATGGTGCAGGGGTTTCAACAGTCTCGTTTAAAGTCAGCATTTCGCAAATTATATGGTCGTTATAACGATCTAGTTCGCCAATACCACCTATCATTGGGTCAAGCTGTCTGACGTGTTTCATACCGATTGTTAGGCCGTTCCCAGCACACTGATTTTGACTGCGGATAATTCCGTTTACCTGATCAGAACACACGGCGGGTGTGACCGGCCGACAGGGGACGCTTACTACTAGGCATCCGATCCCACCTTTGGTATGTCCAGGGGTTCGTGCTTGCCCAATTCTCTATTTTGTAATGCTTATAGGAGTTATGAGATTAATCACTGTTCGTTATCTTCACCTTTCATATTGCACTGGCTATATCTAAGAACCTTCTCCACTGCATACTGTCCACATCTAAAACCCTTGTCAACTCAGTACTGGCCATATCTAAGAACCTTGCCAACTCGGTACTGACCATATCTAAGAACCTTGTCTACTGAGTACTGGCCATATCTAAGAACCTTGTCAATTCGGTACTGTCTATATCTAAGAACCTTGTCAACTCAGTGCTGGCCATATCTAAGAACCTTGTCTACTGAGTACTGGCCATATCTAAGAACCTTGTCTACTGAGTACTGGCCATATCTAAAACCCTTGTCAACTCAGTACTGGCCATATCTAAGAACCTTGCCAACTCGGTACTGACCATATCTAAGAACCTTGTCTACTGAGTACTGGCCATATCTAAGAACCTTGTCAATTCGGTACTGTCTATATCTAAGAACCTTGTCAACTCAGTGCTGGCCATATCTAAGAACCTTGTCTACTGAGTACTGGCCATATCTAAGAACCTTGTCAATTCGGTACTGTCTATATCTAAGAACCTTGTCAACTCAGTGCTGGCCATATCTAAGAATCTTGTCTACTGAGTACTGGCCATATCTAAGAACCTTGTCAATTCGGTACTGTCTATATCTAAGAACCTTGTCAACTCAGTGCTGGCCATATCTAAGAACCTTGTCTACTGAGTACTGGCCATATCTAAGAACCTTGTCAACTCAGTACTGTCTATATCTAAGAACCTTGTCAACTCAGTGCTGGCCATATCCAAGAAACTTTTTTATTCTGTTCTAGCCAAATTTATAAAACATTTTTCATATACATGCATAATTAACAAAATAATATATAATTTACTACTTGAAAATAATCAAGGTTGCAATATTCATGAAAGTGTGAAAAGATCAGTTACATCAAAATTATCAGTATCTTTAATAATCCAAGAGATGAAAATTAAGGCATGAATACAACTTTGTAATTTACATTTCATTCCATTCTCCAATGGATTTTAAGTCGCTTAAAATAACATTAAACAAAATAGTTACACAACATAACTATGCTGTAACTCTAAAAAATAAATTTTACAATGCTTGGAGCGACCACGTTACCGCCTCCGAGATAAACTCCCCAAAATCTTAACTACAGTATACAATTTCACATTGCGGTAAATTCATATCATCAATTTTACAATGCTTGGAGCGGCTACATTACCGCTCCGAGATAAACTCCCCAAATCTCAACTACAGTTTACAATATAACTATGCTGTAACTCAACAAATAAAATTTACAATGCTTGGAGCGGCCACATTACCGCCTCCGAGATAAACTCCCCAAAAATCTCAACTACAATATATAATTTAACTATGCTAGAATAGAAAACAAAGATTGCAAGGTAAAGGCATATTGTACAGATGAAATGAGATCCAAGAAAGTTAAGAAGGAGGTAATATTCAGTGCATAAATCATTTAAAGACCTGCATTTTAAAATAGCATCATTTTATCAATAGGCTCAAATTGTTTAGAGATGGTGACAATCAGTTTTGTAATTTATATATATGATTTGGAAGAGATGAAGATTTGATGATAAATTTGTTACACAGTTTAAGTTACAAATATCTTATTAATACTTAATATATACATTACAGGTTTGTAACTGCCATTTTGGATGTAACAATAGAAAATGTCGTTGTGTTCGAGAAGGACATTAATGTGAAAAATTATGTCCCTTAGGAAAACAATGCAAAAATGTGCAGAGCAACAAGTTGGATGATCTCCTACATGACTTAAAAAAAACGTCCCCGAGGAAGAGAATTCATTGTGCTCAGCTTTGTGCCATACTTTTGAATCAAAGTTATATAAGGTTAGTATTTATTAATGTTTAAATGTGAGAATAAGTCATTTGTGTATTTTGTCTGAAGACTAATTTGTTGGTAATGTAATTCTGTTATGTAATACTGCTGTGAGGTTGATTCATTGATCAGTTCATTGCCACGATTAAAATGTCCTGCATTTTATTCGTTTTCACACATTTTCTTTTTTTTTCAGAGCAGTAATGATATACTGTAGCCTATCTTAACTTTTTGCACAGTTTGAATTATCTTTATTCTACCACGTTTGAAAAAGTTGTTGTCAGCATTTTATCCAAACATTCACTCCAGCCACCACCTGAGGATTTTCCTCTTAAAGCACTTGAAAAATGTGAAAAATTAGGAAACTATGGTGATGGGTAAGTATTTTCTTACAATCATTAATCCTTTGCTGTTTCAACTTTCAGGTTATACAGTTAGTGAAATAAATTATATACTTCAGCAGGTGATTATTACAGGAATGTGGAGAATTTCTACAGTTTTAGGTTTGTCTGGACCATAATTTTCTTGTTTATTAAGGGATGTATTTCATTCTATCAATAATGTCCCAAATGTTATGTCCCTTGATACAGCAATTCTTCAATATTAGAATTGTCCTGGCCAGAATGTCTATATTTATGTAATTATACCTGTAACGGAAATGGATGTACATGTAGCACGAGGATTTCAAATCCTTCTCATGAGAACATCAGTCCCCATAAATTAGGAAAATATATTTCCTTTTGTCCCGAATGTCAATTTAGGATAATAAATGATAAACCAAGCAATCTCCGTGATTTGGATATAAATATAAACGATTTATTCTCTAAGTTAACATTAAAATATACAGTTATCAATAACACGTCCTACCCCTAGCTCTACGATGTAACAACTCACTTTAAAATTAAACCTACCTACAAAGTTGCTGTTGTTTTTTTTTATCAACGTCACCGGTGCCGCGCGTGACACAGAGATAGTGACACCGGTGACGGCAAAAAGCACGTTAATAAAATACGCACCCGTTACATTCCCCTCTACTTAAACTTAAGGATACTTCTTAAAGTCCCCAAATAATATTACCATTAACATGAATAAAATACATTTTGAGCATACAATCAGAATAAATGGATCGACAATTAAATATTTACAGACAAAGCATATGAATGCAAATAGACAATGTGTGAGCATACAGTACAATACGAAACCTATTAATTTTCTCAATCAATAAGTATACATTTATAACAAATATACTACGAGCACAATACAAAAACTATTAATTTAACAACACGGAACAAATTATGTAAATCTAAGAAAGATAATTTAACAAATATGTTCTATTTAACTAGACGACTTAAATCAATTGTCATGCTGAAAAATACAAGATAGAAAATCAGAACGTTTTTCCACGACAGTCTCTTCCTTACACTGATGTTAAATCAAGGTGGTCCTCCCTGAGTCTTTTTAATTCTTCCCGTAATCTTCTGTTCTCTTCCTCCCATTGGCTCACGCTCCTCTTCTTTCCTTTCCTTATGGCCTCCAGTCGTTGTTTGGCTAATTATCTGGACCTGCAGGCAGCATCTATACCATTGCATAAAAATACTAGATACATCTCCAACTCTCGTTCATCCTCAGGCACGGGAGGAATCCCCAGGGGGGGGGGGGGGTACTCCGCTGCAGAGTGTCTGAGCCTCTACAGACTTCAGCTGTTTGGGTTCCCATCCATCCATCTCCACTGTCAAGCTACCGTGGGTCTGCTGGTCATCGTTCAGAACTGCTGGGAGCTTAACTCCCAATTCCTCCTTTTCGGCCTTTTGGTCATCCATGGTGATAGCTGGTCTAACAGACGTAATACATGTAATGGGATTGTCTAGCTTTCGATTGTCTGTACGGCCACGGAATTCGAAAAAGCCAGGGTCAACAAACTTCTTGTTTTCTTTCCTGGCCATCTGACATTTTATCAGAATGTCCTCCATCCTTCTCACGTCCCTCTCATGCTTATGTTTTATGTGGGCGCGCATGTCAGCCTTCCTCCTGCAAGTTGTTGGCAGCCCATTACCGCACACTGGTAGGAAACATTCATCTGGCGATGGCGTTCGTTCCAGGGGCGGAAGTAGCTCTTCTTGGAGGTGAACCTAGATTCAGTACAGCCATATACTGGGTATTCCATGTTGTTGGAATAAAAAATTTCTATCTTATTTTCTTTCTCCTGAAGCATTTCATCATCCTCATCAATGAAAATGTCGAGTACTGCATTCATCATGATTCTACACTAATAAAAAAAATAACATTATTTTACAAATTAATTTTAAATTTTAAAAACAAACAAGCAAATTTGAATATACATATTCAAGTCGCCTAGCAATAATTCAATGCTAGTTATCGTTATCCCACAGACCAGAACGGTCTGGTTTTCTAATTTGTCTTCCAGAATTTGTACGCTCATTCAGAGGGCGGGAGATGACACTTTCATCTTGTGACAATTCATTTTCTTCATCATCGACGGTTTGAAATTTATGACCATATTTACATGGTTTCAAGTGATCAATGTGAACAATTTTCGATTTGTTTCCGTCTATTTCGCGAATTTCATATGTGACATCGGAGAAGCGCTGAAACACTTCAAACGGTCCTGTCCAACCTAGAGACAGCTTTCGTTTTGATTTTGGAATACTCCATTTCCAAACCAAATCTCCAATGTCAAACTTCCTTGTTTTCGTGTTTTTATCATGATATTTCTTTTGCTTCTCAAAGCTTAGATTAAGGTTTTCGAATGCACTTTGATATGCCCTATTCATGGCACATCGCATCCATTCTATATATTCAACAGGACATTGTTCATCCATTTCATTTGATGGTCGGCCAGCGACTACATCGATGGAGACTGATATTTCTCTGCCTAGCATCAATAGGTTTGGCGTGCATTTGGTGCTTTCTGGTACGCTAGAACGGTATGCCTTAAGTAGGTAAGGTAAATGGTCGTGCCAGTCTGATCTGTTCTCATTCACAAACATGCATAGCATTTGCTGTAGCGTCCGATTGAATCGTTCGACCATGCCATCTGACTGAGGTCTGTATGGCGTAGTTCTACTCTTGACTATCCCAAGGAGAGAACACATTTCCGTAAACAGGTCAGCTTCAAATTCCTTCCCCTGAACAGTATGTATCCTGTATGGCACTCCATATCTACAAATGAACTCAGTCACCACGATATCAGCAACTGTCTTAGCTGTATGATTCTTTACAGCATAACCTTCCATCCATTTGGAGAAATAGTCTCCAACTACGAGAATGTATTTATTTCCCTTGTCTGTCTCTGGCAGTGGGCCCAGTATATCAATTGCTAAGCATTCCATTGGGTAAGTGACCATGTTGCGTTGCATTGGTGATTTCCCAGGACCAATCTTTTTCTGTTCGCAAGGATTGCAGGTATCACACCATCTAGCTACATCACTAGTCATGCCAGGCCAGTAGAAACGAGTTTGGATTCTTTTGAGTGTTTTCTCTCTCCCTAGGTGTCCAGCTAAGCGACAACTATGCAGATGTTTCATTATCTCTGAACGAATTGATGATGGTGCAACAATCTGATTCATTACTATTCCTTTTTCTTCATCCTTCCATATCCTACAAAACAGTCCGTTTTCAATCTTCAGCCTGTCCCATTGGTGTAGTAATTGGGATACACTCTGGTTGGCAAATTTTATGGTTGGTTTTTCTGTGTCTTCTATTTTATATTTCATAACGCTCTGAATGTCTTCATCCCTTTCTTGCAGCTTTACCAATTGTTTCATATCCCATTGCTCAATCCAATTTGATTCCACAGTGACAGAGGAAGTTGTTAGGTTTTGTTCTATGGGTCCTGAAGTCGTTTCGACAGCTTTATCATCCTGACAATTTTTCGTCACTTTACATTCAGGACAATCAGTCCGTTTGCATTTCCTACATGGAGCTCGTGAAAGTGCGTCTGCATTTTGGTGTGCTGTTCCTTTCCTATGTTCGATCTTGAAATCATATGTGTCCAGACAAGATATCCATCTTGCAACTACTCCTTCTGGTTCCGTAAAATTTTTAAGCCAGGTTAAGGAAGAATGGTCAGTACGCAGTAAGAAAGGTCGTCCATACAAATAATGCCTGAATTGTTGAACAAAAGTGACTGCTGCCAAGAGATCTCTATATGTTGTGCAGTATCTCCTTTGTGATTTAGACAGAGTTTTACTTCCATACGCTATAACCTTCTCTTTGCCATTCTGTAACTGTGAAAGTACGACCCCTATTCCATAAGCACTGGCGTCTGTATCCAGTATGAAACTATCGGTTCGTGTGGGGTAAGCTAAGATTGGAGCATTTACAAATTTTTCCTTCAAGTTATTAAATGCGTCATTGCAATCATCAGCCCATTTGAACTTTACATTCTTTTGTGTCAGTCTAGTCAACGCATAAGCAATTGATGAGAAGTTTTCGATGAACTGCCGATAATATGATGCCAGACCAAGGAAACTTCTTAAGCTGGTTAAATCAGTTGGTGTTGGCCAGTTTCTAACAGCATCGATCTTTTTAGGGTCACAATTAATCCCTTTCTCTGAAACAACATATCCCAAATAACAAACTTCATTCATGAAAAGACAGCATTTCTTCGGCTTTAATTTGAGATTTGCGAACATGAACCTTTTGAAAACAAGCTTCAAATTTTCAAGTGTTTCATGAAAAGTTGCTCCAAATACAATGACGTCATCTAGATAGGCCAAGCACCTCTCCCACTGCAAACCATTTAGTGTTACTTCCATCAAACGTTCAAAAGTTGCTGGACTATTTGACAGTCCAAAGGACATGACTTTGAATTCAAATAGCCCTTTGTGCGTTGTGAAGGCAGTGTACTTTTTGTCCCCATCCTCCATGGCGACTTGCCAAAATCTGCTTGCCAAATCTAATGTGCAAAAATATCGGGCGCCTGAGAGCGAGCTTATGGATTCGTCGATTTTTGGCAACGGGTAAGCATCTTTTATGGTAACTGAATTTAGCTTACGATAATCAACACAAAAACGTGTTGTTCCATCCTTCTTCTTTGCTAGCACTATCGGCGAAGCCCAAGGACTGTTGCTACTTTCGATGATACCATGATCTAGCATATTGTTGATTTCTTGTTCGGCAACTTCTTTTTGATGTATTGTTAGTCTGCAAGGTGGTAACTTAATTGGTTTGGCATTCCCAACATCAATCCGATGCTTCACAATATCTGTTTGTCCTAGCGTATTGCTTGGGTCAACAAAAATATCCGCATTTTGTAATAAAGTTTCCTTGAGTTCATTTTTCTCCTCGTTATTGAGTTTCTTTGATGAATTTTCAAGTAGCGGAGCCAGATGTTCTGGTAAATTAGAAGTCCGGTTTACAGGTAAGTGTACCTCCTTTGATACACAATTTACAAAGCATTCAGCCTTGTGAATGGTCGCAACTTCTGAGTTTTCATGCAAAAATACAAGTTGACTTGTTGGATTCAATACGGAAATTATAACTTCTTCGTCAGATGGACAAACTACTGACTTCGGTATGAGAACAGAATGTTCCCCTTGAAAGTCTTTACAAGGCTCTATAATGCCTTCTGAACCACTGGGAAAGTGTCCTACTATTTTGCATTTAGTATAAATTTCGGTTTTGGGAGGTACTGTTATTGAAGTGCTAAGGTGAACTTTAGTGCACTCGTTAATGGAAGGGTTCTCTTTCTGAAGCTGTATTTCAAACAGCGATGATTTCATTTTTCCTGCACCAGTGTCTATCAATATCCCTTGTTCAGCAAGAAAATCAAGTCCAAGTATACCACCTGGAAATCCTCCTAATTCTGCCACTATTACCGAGTGTGCGAATTCTTGATCTCCAACTTTCAATGACACCAAAGTCTCGCCATAGACTTTCATGGCTTCCCCATCCGCTGTCATCAATGTGGTATCGACTGAGGTCAACTGAGCTGAACTTGAAACGACAGATCTAGTCAAGTCTGTGTATGTTTCCTTGGATATGAGAGTAACCGCCGATCCCGTATCCACTAACATAGCCACTTGCTTCCCCTCAACTTCAACCTCCACATACCAACAACTTGATTTTATTGCTGCTAGTTTGATTTTGCTAGGTGGTCTCAATGAAATCTCTTCATTATTTATTTCCTGTTGGGCGGAGCATTTGGCTTCCTGCTCAGCCCTTTCCTGTTTAAAGGTTGATCACCTTCCATATTAGATGCTTGGTTAACCGACATTAACTTACTCTCTTGGGACAGTTTCTGCTGATGTGACCTTCTTGTCCACATGAATAACAGTTTATTTTCTTTTTCTTTTCGCTATTAGATGTTTTCACAAAGCAAAAAGTTGAACAAACACAAATCATTGCAAAATTGAGGATACATGTGGATAGACACGTCCGCCGGGTCAAGGAGTACCATCTATTTGATAGTGTTATACCCTTATTAATGGTTGGTACTATTAACCAGTTATGGACAGTAGCAAATTTGCTAACATTGTTTAAAGGTCCTCTAGCGATAGATTGGTCTAAGTAGATTCCTTGAAGTAATGCACAAGTATCTTTACAAAGGGATCACTTTTGTTTGTCTGCCTGTCAGTTACATTTTCATTAATGAACCACATTCTCATGAAACTTGCAGGAAGGTCAGTTAGGAGATTCAAAACCATGTACATGTAAAGGTCAAAGTAACCCTAAATATTTATATTACTTAATCATGTATTATATATAAGTCAAGCACTATGTATATTTCCATAAAACTTGTATGGGAGGTCAATTCTGATGCAATTTATCCCCAAGTAAAGTTTATTAATAAGGTCATCGTTAATGTCAAGGTCACTAAATGAGCTAAATACTCTACAGTCAAAACCTGTATTCCATAAAAACGAACAAAGTCTTTATCAGCCATCTGAATTTGCTCATGTATTGCCGTAATAATATAATTCCTAAGAATGAACATGTACATTTGTAATTTACTAGTAAATACATTAAGCTTTGACCAAAAATAAAGTATCAGATAGCTGAATAGCAATTATATTTAATTCAAATAATGGTAGAAAAAGAAATCATCAAGCTTTTCTTTCATTACTTTCCAAGTGTCCATATTAAATCAAATCAATTCCAAATGGCTCTCCTCTGAAATCCACACAAAGAAATGACACCATTCCATTCCTGTCACTGCCATCTACATCATGACTTGATAGAAATAGGCATGGTTCTCCTTGAGTTTGTATCCATTTTCATCCTTGGTGAGGTACTGGCATTCTGACAAAGGATTCACTGGACATTTGATCTCCAGGAGTCCATACTTGGGGTTCAATGTTGGGCAATACACCTTGCGGTCTGGAGTAGCAGCTAACCACGAGGACCAAGGATTCACCACTAATCCACATGGATAGATGTTGAGGTCCTTGTTCATTTTCTGCAAATGAAATTTGAACTTTTTAAAAACAAATTTTAGAACTTGCATTAGGATATACTTGTATAAGTAGATCCATATGTTATCTGACATTTCTGAAGTTATAAGACAAAAAATTTGAATGAAAATTAAACTTTTAGAACATTTTACTACTATCATTAATTTTCAGAAAAGTAAATTGAAATGAAATTTGTTTTTAGCAAGTCGGTCTAACTATTGTAAGAGAAATATTAAATTTAGGTCTTTATATACCTCAACATAGGCAATTGCTGTAAGAGGCTCACAGGCTATCCCATGTCGCATGCTAGAGGTCACAACCTTTCTAGTTGACTGTAATCTTTCAACTAGTGGACCATACTATGAAAAGTAAAAATACATTTCCATCATATTATAAACATAAAAATCATCAAATTAGAATTCTTATCGTTCTAAATTTCATCTGTTTCAGTAGTAACAATACACATGGTGTAATACAGATAACTACGGTATCAAATTTGATTCATTGGTGTAAATCGGGGGAAATTACTATAGAATATAACATGGCAAGTTACTTATCATTTCTTGATTAAATATATTACAGAATTATTTGTATGCTATCCAAAGTTACCTTTCCTTCTTTTTATGATGTCCCCTGCTACAGTAACTGATGCAGTGATTCTATCCTTTCGAATCCTATGCCACTTTGGATCCTGGGATTGAAGACGGGTACTTTTTTCTATTTCGAAGCATTCATTCTCTGATAAAGTTAATGATTGGAATTGGATGCTCTTGTTGTAGTTGAGGACTACCTGAAGTTCGTTATCCATGTGATTTTTCATGGATATATTTTGAAAATCCCCTGCATCCAAAATACCCAAAACATAGTCACTGTGAAGTTTTTGTTGTGTGGCGAGTGGAGAGCCTTTAGGGAATTTGCCAAATATTGTATCCACATCCTTATTTTGGGCACTTAAGGAGACATTAGAGAAAAATAAACATGAATTGTCCACTACTCTTAAGTTCTCACACAATTTATAAACATCAAGTTTCTCTGCACTAGATGCGATTCTAGAGAAAAACTTGAAAATGGTGAATTCAGTGGCTCTTCAGAAAATTCTTTAGAAGATGGAACAAAAAAAGCAGGGAAGCACATTCCAATGCGCAGATCGGTAAGGACGACAGCAGGCAAACATTGAAATCCAGATAAGATGCCGACAGCTGTTCTGGAAACACAGGAAATCTTTGTGTGATATGTGACTATGATTTTTGTAATTAATTTATGTCATTCATTTTGTTTCTTCTTTCAGTGTCCTGTATTAATCTTATGGGTAGTTTTTTTATCATTCTATTTGAAATCATGCATATTCTTTTTCATTCAGGAGACTTGCAACTATTATCATTATTAAAGCAATTGAACGTCCATGATATATTTGTGATCATGTGTTTAAAGTTGGAGTGGTTGCATATATTTTTTTAATGCATGTTATTTGTGTACATTTTAAAAAAAAAAAAACATTTTACAGTTTTGCTGTGGAATGCAAAATACTGAGCAGGGAATAATGTGATGTGATTTTCACAATAGATCGAGTTATCTCTCTTTGTCCTGCTACATTTTGCTATGGAGGGCATTTTCCACATTCTATTTTTCGCTGTAGGAAACCTTGTCAAACTTGTGTAAATGTAAAGAATTCCATACTTTATGTTTCATATATATTTCATTTCTCAAGTAATTGTGAAAAATCAAAGTTTATTTGATGTTTAATGTATTTTAGTAATTTTTCATAAATTCCAAGTTGATTTCCGGTCGGCACGTGATATAATTGAAAGAATTTTGCACGAAATTTGATGGTGAATTGTCATGACGAGCGCTGATAGTACTCCAAGTTGTTTCTGTGGTCGTGTATCTGTTGACTGTCTAGAGTACTAGACTTTCATATTTGGCCCTATTTGGGCACACTGCCATTTTTGCCATTATTATAATCACACATATTTGAAACTAGACTTTAATAAATTGATAACGAACTGTGTAAACTTGGTTATCACAAGAATGTTGAAGTTTTTTAAAAATTTTGGTTTATATTTGTGTTAGTTGGTTATTGTTTTGATATTGCAGTTTATAGAACCTACAGGGTATTGAAGGGAATAACGTTTAAAAGTGGTCCTTCTTGTGAAATCCTCCATACCTATAACAATCTGCATGGTTTATTGGTCCCTAAATTGCAACAAAACATCGTTTTATTGCCATGTGAAGGACTCTGAAGTTGAAATAAAAAATATGCTAGAGTTCCTCATTGACAATATCTTCGTGGTCTTTGGTGATCAGGTCTTCCAACAGTCTATTGGAATTCCCATGAGCACGAATTGTGCTCCTTTGTTAGCTGACCTGTTTCTATATTCATATGAAGCAGAATTTATTCAAAAACTTCTACTTGAGAAGAAAAAATATCTTGCTGTGGTCTTCAATTCGACATTTAGATATATCGATGACGTTTTGTCTATTAACAATAATAACTTTCATTCATATGTCGATTCGATACATCTCTGTGAGCTCGAAATAAAAGACACCACAGAGTCGTCCACTTCTGCTTCATGCTTAGATATTTTATTGAAAGTAGACATTAACGGCCAATTAACAACTCAACTGCATGACAAACGGGATGATTTCAGTTTCTCCATCGTCAACTTTCCATATTTATGTAGCAATATTCCATTATCACCTGCATATGGTGTTTATATCTCTCAACTGATTTGATACGCAAGAGCTTGTTCTGCGTATCGTCAGTTTTTAAACAAGTTGATGATACAGGGCTTTCAACAGTCTCGTTTGAAGTCAGCATTTCACAAATTCTATTGTCGTTATATCAAACTAGTTCGTCAATACAACCTTTCATTGGGTTAAATGCTGTCTGAAGTTTTTCATACCGATTGTTAGGTCGTTCTTGGCACACTGATTTCGACTACGGATAACGCCGTTTACCTGATCAAGATATAGGGCTCACGGCGGATGTGACCGGTCGGCAAGGATGCCTGGTCCCACCTCTAGTGTGTCCAGGGGTCCGTGTTTGCCCAACTATCTATTTTGTATTGCTTATAGGAGTTGAGATTGATCACCGTTCGTTATCTTCGCCTTTCATACTAATAAAGTAGATGCAATTCTTATACGTATATCTTTATCGACGCCATTCCTGATTTAAAGTTCTCTATAAGAATTACATATACTAGTGCCCTTTAAAGT
Source organism: Ostrea edulis (assembly GCF_947568905.1). Classification (NCBI taxonomy): domain Eukaryota; kingdom Metazoa; phylum Mollusca; class Bivalvia; order Ostreida; family Ostreidae; genus Ostrea; species Ostrea edulis. The sequence goes on from NC_079164.1 coordinate 3,519,230, forward strand.
CGATTGCTTTATAAATGCAATCATATTCAGAATTTTGACCTTTCCAATGTTTTGGCCTTTGATATCTCTACAAATTGTAATAGCCGTTTCCTCGAGCAGTTGTCAATAATGTGCGTATGAATATTGATGAATATAGTACGTCTATTTTAACCGCACTAGCGCTTCATGAAGTCCTCTGGTGTGTTTTTTTTTTTTTCAAAAATGAATTTTATTTCCTACATATTGATTCAAACTCCCTTTGGAAGTATGTAAACTGTAACAGTACAATTACTGCACTCAATCATGGAAATAATTTAGTCATGGAAATAATTTAATCATGGGTGGCAATAATTCATCTGGAGATTAAAACATATCTAACTTAACTATACAAATATGAGTATTTTGACCCAATTTATGGTACCAACCCGTCGTGCAGAAATAAACTCTATAGATTCTCTCGCTTCGAAAAGCATCATTTATTGCAAGAGGGAAAGTGATGGAATATTTGCGAGATCCATAGAAATGTTATGTTTATCAGCTTCTATTACCCAAACTCTCTGCTCGTCGTACCTCGTATTTCCTGTCATCTAATATCTGAACAAAAACGTAAGAGTGATTGAGATTGAAATTTGTCATTTATAGCTTACCAAATGACGAAAGAATCTTCAACAGAAGATTCTGGGGAAAATCAGCTTATACATTCTACAACAAAATACCTGCAAAACTAAATTACTCAAAGTCTGATTTCCCCCAAAGAAGACCAAATGACTTAAATAATGCTACGTTATAAGATGACAAATGTTATCCATGATGAATTTAAATCATGGACATTAGAAGGACAAGAATATGACAAATTGAATACTACATGACAAAATACATATTATACGTTTTATCAGCACTCAGTCAATACCGTACCTAGGGCTAACATAGCCTAAAGCCTTATATTGGTCTCATATTGAGCTGTTCAGCCTGATATGACAGTTTTATTGACTCGCCACACAAGACTATAAGCTCTGTTTGAATTTGCACAAATATGAGTGACAACTAACACTAGCTGAAATTAAAAGAGATTATTCATTAACTAAGTGAACAATTCGTGCATGAATCCTGATGAATATAGTACGACTATTTCAAAAGCTGGGAATTTTCTAACGGAAATGAAAATAGAATGTAAATATAAGATATCAGTTTCATTTTGGAAATACATAAGGGTATGATCAACAACGTTTCAAGTTAGTAGGTATATACTCATCAAGAACTGCTAACATCACAACTAAAGCATGTATATACTCTTCATGAAGCGCTAACATCACAACTAAAGCCCTCATGTATATACTCATCATGAGGCGCTAACATCACAACTAAAGCCCTCATGTATATACTCTTCATGAAGCGCTAACGTCACAACTAAAGCCCTCATGTATATACTCTTCAAGAAGCTCTAACATCACAACTAAAGCCCTCATGTATATACTCTTCATGAAGCGCTAACATCACAACTAAAGCCCTCATGTATATACTCTTCATGAAGCGCTAACGTCACAACTAAAGCCCTCATGTATATACTCTTCATGAAGCGCTAACGTCACAACTAAAGCATGTATATACTCTTCATGAAGCGCTAACATCACAACTAAAGCCCTCATGTATATACTCTTCAAGAAGCTCTAACATCACAACTAAAGCCCTCATGTATATACTCTTCATGAAGTGTTAACATCACAACTAAAGCCCTCATGTATATACTCTTCATGAAGCGCTAACATCACAACTAAAGCCCTCATGTATATACTCTTCAAGAAGCTCTAACATCACAACTAAAGCATGTATATAATCTTCATGAAGCGCTAACATCACAACTAAAGCCCTCATGTATATACTCTTCAAGAAGCTCTAACATCACAACTAAAGCATGTATATAATCTTCATGAAGCGCTAACATCACAACTAAAGCATGTATATACTCATCATGAAGCGCTAACATCACAACTAAAGCCCTCATGTATATACTCATCATGAGGCGCTAACATCACAACTAAAGCCCTCATGTATATACTCTTCATGAAGCGCTAACGTCACAACTAAAGCCCTCATGTATATACTCTTCAAGAAGCTCTAACATCACAACTAAAGCCCTCATGTATATACTCTTCATGAAGCGCTAACATCACAACTAAAGCATGTATATACTCATCATGAAGCGCTAACATCACAACTAAAGCCCTCATGTATATACTCTTCATGAAGCGCTAACGTCACAACTAAAGCCCTCATGTATATACTCTTCATGAAGCGCTAACGTCACAACTAAAGCATGTATATACTCTTCATGAAGCGCTAACATCACAACTAAAGCCCTCATGTATATACTCTTCAAGAAGCTCTAACATCACAACTAAAGCCCTCATGTATATACTCTTCATGAAGTGTTAACATCACAACTAAAGCCCTCATGTATATACTCTTCATGAAGCGCTAACATCACAACTAAAGCCCTCATGTATATACTCTTCAAGAAGCTCTAACATCACAACTAAAGCATGTATATAATCTTCATGAAGCGCTAACATCACAACTAAAGCCCTCATGTATATACTCTTCAAGAAGCTCTAACATCACAACTAAAGCATGTATATAATCTTCATGAAGCGCTAACATCACAACTAAAGCAGGTATATACTCTTCAAGAAGCTCTAACATCACAACTAAAGCATGTATATACTCATCATGAGGCGCTAACATCACAACTAAAGCATGTATATAATCTTCATGAAGCGCTAACATCACAACTAAAGCAGGTATATACTCTTCATGAAGCGCTAACATCACAACTAAAGCCCTCATGTATATACTCATCATGAGGCGCTAACATCACAACTAAAGCCCTCATGTATATACTCTTCAAGAAGCTCTAACATCACAACTAAAGCATGTATATAATCTTCATGAAGCGCTAACATCACAACTAAAGCAGGTATATACTCTTCATGAAGGGCTAACATCACAACTAAAGCATGTATATACTCATCATGAGGCGCTAACATCACAACTAAAGCCCTCATGTATATAATCTTCATGAAGCGCTAACATCACAACTAAAGCATGTATATACTCATCATGAAGCGCTAACATCACAACTAAAGCCCTCATGTATATACTCTTCATGAAGCTCTAACGTCACAACTAAAGCCCTCATGTATATACTCTTCATGAGGCGCTAACGTCACAACTAAAGCATGTATATACTCTTCATGAAGCGCTAACATCACAACTAAAGCATGTATATACTCTTCATGAAGCGCTAACATCACAACTAAAGCCCTCATGTATATACTCTTCATGAAGCGCTAACATCACAACTAAAGCATGTATATACTCTTCATGAAGCGCTAACATCACAACTAAAGCCCTCATGTATATACTCTTCATGAAGTGCTAACATCACAACTAAAGCCCTCATGTATATACTCTTCATGAAGCGCTAACATCACAACTAAAGCCCTCATGTATATACTCATCATGAAGCGCTAACATCACAACTAAAGCCCTCATGTATATACTCTTCATGAAGTGTTAACATCACAACTAAAGCCCTCATGTATATACTCTTCATGAAGCTCTAACGTCACAACTAAAGCCCTCATGTATATACTCTTCATGAGGCGCTAACATCACAACTAAAGCTCTCATGTATCTTCAAAAATGAAATTTATTTCATAAACAGCACATTGACGATAACGTTGAGTTGAAGAGCATAATAATAAAGTTAACGACAAAACATTACAGATGCCCTTCTCATATGATACTATCGTTTTAGGATTCCATGTATATAACCTATTAATAATATGAAATAAATCACGGCAAACTAGATTGACAGCTGTTTCTATAAATGTACCTGCTCATTTAAATTTCAGATAACTCTAATTCATTTGGAGAAAAAACACGTCATGTGAAACATAACCCGTCCAGATGTTAGTTCCGACCAGGATTTTGTTTATCATTATTTCAATACACATTAAAGACGATAATCTTAATGTGAGTCATGATCGGATTAGTTCGCTGTGTTGTAGGAAGTCCTTACCTGAGTGACGTCACAGAACAGGACGGAGTGCCCCCTCACATCGTCATTATCGGCGTTACACCTGTACTAACACCGTCACTAATTCTGTGTTTAGGATTCCTTCTTGTTGTGTGATGGACGTGACCGGAATAGAGAACACAATCGCCGGAGTCTGGGCACTACACAGGAATGAGAATCTGGACGGGTACCTCAAAGAATGCGGTAAGAACTCAGATTCATTTTAACACCTGTATTACTTTACCGTGAAAGTGGAGGAGTTTTAATTAGATATAAAATTATTTGGTTTATAGTCGTTACTCCTCAAGGCCCCTGGTTCGTTGATATTTTAAATTTCGAGGTACACATCTTCATCTTAATTTGGATGCTAATCAAAAATTTTAATGGGTATTTAAAACCAGTTTCATTGTAGTACATGGAATAGAGTTTATAATTGATCGTGTGACTTCTGAGAATTCATTATGACTATGTTGTCCTGTTTGTGGCAGGAAACCGATGGTACATACTAGGAACCCTAAGTATAAAGCATTGTAAATCCCAAACACTCATTCAATTATTAATCAGACGGTGTAATTTGTGCGTTGAAATATACAGTGTATTTTCATTTGACAATGCTTCAATGGAAAAAAAAAAAGGTGGTACGTCATATATATATATATATATATATATATATATATATATATATATATATACTCATTATATAGTTTGTAAAAAGTTGTAAAAAGAAAAAAGAATTCAGTAATAGATACAGTAAATACCTCCAATAATAAAAGTCAAGAAACACAAAACTCGAATAACATTTCTCTATCATGTTATTAAATGTTATTCGAGTTTTGTGTTTCTTGACTTTTATTATTATATGTGTGTGTGTGTGTGTGTGTGTGTGTGTGTGTGTGTGTGTGTGGAGAGAGAGAGATAGATATATGTTATTTATTTATATATATATATATATATATATATATATACATGTGTATATATATATTGATAAATAGATAGATAGATATATGACTTCTTCCTTTTATTTTCACAATATTTCATTAAGTGTGGATAGATATTTTTGTGATGCAAGGTTACACAAATTATCTAATGCACTGACATAGTTTCTTAACGTTTTATCTACTAGGAGTGAATTTCATCCTCCGTAAGCTTGCCCAGGCGGCCTGTCTCTGCATCACAATGGTCATTACCGTGGAAGACGGGCAGCTGAGAATACAAAACAAAGGACCAAAGCACACGGACCACAAAGCTCCCCTGGGGACCGAAATCCACATCACAGACCTGATGCATAATCCCATGAAGGTGGGGAGAGTTTAAATCTTCAGACTGAAGAATGCAGAATAACCCAACAATAAAATAAACAAAAATAGTAATGTATTGATGTCATGCAGGCCTCCATAATGTCAGCACGGAGTATGGTGTGTTGCTTTTTGGGTTGTTTTTTTTTGTTTTGTTTTTTTTTTGTTGTTTTTTTTTTTTTTTTTTTTTTTTTTTTGGTTTTGGACATTCAAACGCACTGTGTACTACGTACGGTATAATCGTTGACGGAAAGTTTAGAAAAAAAGTATTAAGTATTGTGTTGATATTTTTTATACCAAAAAATGATTTATTTTGTGAATTTATCTGTCAATATATGCACAATTAGAACTGATCAATCAGAATTAAAGTTTGACTATTCATCAGCATATATGTATAATGTACAGGACATTGTGCAAAATAATTCAAAATGATTTATATCATTTCGTAGTTTCAATGTAATTAATGTATTCGTCATACCTTCTCTCGTCAAAAATTTTGCATTAAAAGGCAGACCTATACTAAACTGCACGGTTGGTGATTAGACACGCTACGGGCCGCCTTGTTGTTTTATGAATACAAATCCCAATGCACTTCGTGAACTTTAAATTTTGAAAGACGTGCTTTGAATTTACAGGAAGTTCACACATGGTCGGACAATCAGCTGATCACAATCTCGGTACCAACACAGGGGTCCAAAGCACTTCCAACAAAGGTCGTCAGAGAACTTGTCGACGGTCATTTAGTGATGGTAAACAGAATTCTGTCATTCATCATGATAAAAACACTGCGACAGTTGTACACCTCTCTTAATTAATTTACATTAGTTTTCCTCATATCGATTATCGTTCATTTTTTATCATTAGAAAATGGATTCATTTGTTTGTATTGAATGTTAAGTTTAAACAAGACTTTCTGTGCGCAGCAGTTTTGAAATTCAGGATGTAAACAGAAGTACGCGCCTGATACGGACAACGACTATTTTGTATTTAGTCGTGCATTTTTTTTCCATTCTTATTAATTTCGTCCTCTTTTTCCAGACTCTTTTAGTAAATGATGTTACCTGCAAAATGTTCTACAAGCGGAAGTGCTGATGGCGAGTTCCCGGATAACCACGTGCCAAATTCTCAATAGTTGACTCTCCTTAGTCAGGCCCGGGGTGGAAGATGTCCGTTGTCACAGTCCACAGACATATACAAATACTACTGACGTTGAATCGTGGTGTCATGATATGTTATCACCGTGATGCCTATTTATGTTGGTTGTTCAAAACATGAAGTTTAAAAACAAAAACATCTCTGCACTTTATGTACACTCGTTTATCTCATTTAATAGGACATCAGTATTACTTATGTTAGATGTGTGCAGTGCAGAAATGTGAACTCTGACAGTAGTAGTATATCTCAATGATTGTTATTTATTTATATTGTTATAATTAATTACGAGTTAAATTGCACATGCCCCCAAGGGCCCTTAATTGGTGAATAAACATATTATCGTATATCTGCATGTGTGAATGTATAAATTGTTATATTTGTTATAGAAATAAAGAGAACATGCCGCCATAGCATTATTCTAAAATGAAATCTTTCTAATCAACCTGGCCTCAAGACCATAAACTGAAATCAGACTATAAAAGTCAACATTTTGATTACTTATTTATAAGCTTAACAGGTATTTACCACAGATATTTAAAGAAACTGCTAGTTTATGGGGGGGGGGGGGGATACATGCATATATATACATTGGAAATTTTATTTGTTTATCATTTCAGAAAGTTATTTGAATTCGAAATTTAAACTTAGAAATGTAAGTCTATTCTCAGTATTTGGTCTGGAGGCCCGGATGTTTTTAATGGCGGAATGCTCATTCAAATTCATAGAGCATCCTTCTGATTTATTATTACAAAATTAGGATAGTTAGATCTATTTGGATTTAAATTGTCACCCTTTCTATCCAGATACATATACTTTAAAACAATACACCAAGCATCTTGCTAATCAAATAAATGAGACAATTGTATTGTAACATGCATGCACTGTTAAATAGGTATATTCTCATATCATGCATGGAATGTTAAATAGGTATATTCTCATACCATGCATGCACTGTTAAAAATGTATATTCCCATACCATGCATGAACTGTTAAATAGGTATATTCTCATACTATGCATACACTGCTTGATTCAGCAAACTTTGATATCATGTCGTGATAATTCGTTAGGTGATATTTTGGTGTATGACACACATTTTCCGATTTAATCGGATACGGTGATCTGGCCAAATTTCAGAGCATTCGTAAGGATACCGTCATTATTGGGGGGGGGGGGTCGACCTCCCCCCCCCCCCCCCCCTGCATAAAACATTGGAAGAGGATGCATATTGTTGTTTATCCCTACAGCACTTGTCGTCTCATCGATAGTAATCGTAGAGTCAAATATAGGACCGTATGCACCAATTTCAGTGGAAGCCAACGAGAAAATGGAAAGGGGATATATTCTCAATTTAAGCAAGAATTCCTGATTAAAACTTTCATATCTTCCTTACTACCCAGATGGTGGACATTGTGCAGCGCACGTGGGATTACTTTTGAACGGCATTTGGAAAGTTGATATTTTTATTTGTTTATTTTTTAGTTCCAGATTTTGAATCCGCGCACAACACAGTAAACCTCGTGGGTACGCATCAAAGAAATTCTAAATCGAATTCATGGGTATTCACCACTCATGTCTTTCGTTATCCTATTTCAAAAGTTTTGTACCGAAAAATTCCTGGGGTTCATATCAAAAGTACACTTTCACAACTCTCAGGGACGCAATTTATTTTTATCTTTAAACAATTCGCAGGCAGGAATCTCAACTGCCTGTTCACACTCATCTGAAAGTTATCGTTCCGAAATCCAGCCACCATTTGTGTGTAAAACTTTAAAATGAACTCCAATATCATTACGCAGAGCCAAATCAACATCAACTCAAATAATCAAAGATATTTTTTTAATTATTTGAAGATATCATCAATTTAATTATTGCTCTCGTCAATTGAATTAATGAAGGATTTAATTCAATTATTGCTCTCATTAATTGAATTAATGCACGCAATAATTGATTTTATGCGCGCATTTTAAAATCCGATTATTGCTCTCATCAATTCAGTTAATGTGCGCATCAATGTGGTGAAAATATTGCTAGCAAAAAATTAACTTAGAGCTCGGTAAAAATTATTTGATAATTTTTTTTATTCCATCGAAGAATTGAAGATATCTTTAATAATTTACAACGCTTTTGTATAAGGAATTAATGTGCGCATCAATTCTTTCAATGAGAGCAACAATTTAATTAAAGAGATCATTAATTCAATTATGGATATTTTTAATTAAAGATACCTTTAATTACATTGTTGCTCTCTCTCTCTACAAGAATTATTGCGCTCTTCAAATGATTTAATGATCTCATTTATTCAATGAAAGAGAGCAATACATCAAATCACTGCTCTCTTCAATTGATTTGTAGTGCGACTCAATTCATTTTATGAAAGCAACATTTGAATTGTTGCGCGCATTAAATGAATAGATGATATCTTCAAATGATTAAAGATATCTTCAATTATTTGAGTTTATGTTAATTTGGCGCTCCAAAGCAATTTACATCAATATCTAATTTTAAACAAGATGTCAAACGCTAAATACTGCATATAACGGACTTGTCTCCATGCCCTGATGGTGATATTCAGTTCCTACAATTCATCATATAAACTTTCTTGATAGGATTGTAAGTTTTGTCTATTTACCGGTCAATTGGGATCCGATCGTAAGAGGCGACTAAATGGGGCGGTCCTTCGGATAAGACCGCAAAAACAAAGACCCCGTGTCGCAAGTATGGTGTAAGAAAGATCCCTCCCTGCTCAATGTCTGTAAGCGCCAAACATAGGTCTAAATTTTGCAGACCTTCACCGACATTGGAGACATCTCCACATGAGTGAAACATTCTCGGGCGGGACATTAAACGATATGTGCAACCAATCAGCTGTTCATTGTACTAACTACATGTATGTAGTTATATGTTTGTATGATGTGTCATAGAAAGTCTCAAGGAAGTGTGGTGTAATGCATAAATTGAGCTACAATATTATTACATATTACTGTATAGTCATTAATTTTATTAATCTCATTATCAATATAATTATTATGACCCTCCTGTATAGGCTATGGCCAGATTACGATCAGAATGAAGCGAAAGTTAAGGAATACCACGAGGACCGCGCATAGTATTTATACCTGTCTGTACAGGTGTAACTGTCACGTGTGTGCGCCACGATTTACACGCACGACACGAGAATCGTCGGGATCCGCCTTCAGGTAGAATTCATCATTAGGACGGGGGGGGGGGATGAGTTGTCAATCTAGGTTTAAATAAATACGTAAAACTTGTAATCAAACAAGCGACAATTTCACGGAAAGGTGTGGTGGGGTAGGTCTAAAGGCCGGAATCGGGCCGAAATGGAGGTAATGGTACTAAAAAAAAGTACCTATATCTCCGCTAATACTCATAATATTTTTATTCGATAAAAAATCCTATAATCTACGGGGCAACACCTTTCAGAATATATTTAACAATTTTAAAATCTAAGATAACAACTAATAGAAATCCCTGCCGGAATGAGCAGTGATCGAAAAAACATTCCGTAATAGAATAGTGGGTATCAAATATTTTATCATAAATCCTGTTATAGTTGATATTTTTTTATTCGGTAAAATTTCCCATAAAGCATAGGGCAAGACCATTTAGAAAATATAAAAAGAGTTGCATTTAATTGCTGGAAAGTGTTTGAAAATCCTGCCGGAATGAGAAAATATGGGGAGAAAATGGAGAGGTCAAATGGGAGTCGTTGTTTTATAAAATCATATATCTAAAAACTTATTGCATGTTGATTTATTCGGATAACTTTCCCACAATCTACAAGGCAAGATCGTTTAAAACATGTAAAGTTTTTAGAATTCTGTGCATGTTTAGTATGTGAAAATCCTGCCGGAATGAGCGGAGATCGTCAAAATTTCATGCCCAAATCGGCGATCGATCGAGTCAATGTTTTTAAAGAAAGAACTGATATGCCGATAGGTGTGAAAAATGCATTATGTCTAATGAGAAGACACTTCCGGATAATGGAGATAAACTGAATAATTAAATCTTAAAAGTGAGTTAGAATTTACCCAAGGGTGTCTCAAATGTTACCGAATTGTGTAATTTGTATTGTTGGAATCACTTGAAACGGGATTTTAAGTTTTGGTTGCAAAAGAATGGTGCTCAGAGCAATGAAATATCAGTGTAGGTTTATTTCAGGTGTTACAGAGTGATGGGAATAACGTGGAAGAAGTTATTAATGATATTACTGGAAAATGGTCACAATCAGCTGTGAATTATTTTAATACATGTTTAAAAACTGACATTTTAGAACATGCAGCAAAGTAATCCAACAATTCCCAGCCTTTATAATCCCTTATCACTAACAATTCCCAGCCTTTATAATCCCTTATCACTAACAATTCCCAGGCCTTTATAATCCCTTATCACTAACAATTCCCAGCCTTTATAATCCCTTATCACTAACAATTCCCAGGCCTTTATAATCCCTTATCACTAACAATTCCCAGCCTTTATAATCCCTTATCACTAACAATTCCCAGCCTTTATAATCCCTTATCACTAACAATTCCCAGCCTTTATAATCCTTTATCACTAACAATTCCCAACCTTTATAATCCCTTATCACTAACAATTCCCAGGCCTTTATAATCCCTTATCACTAACAATTCCCAGGCCTTTATAATCCCTTATCACTAACAATTCCCAGGCCTTTATTATCCCTTATCACTAACAATTCCCAGGCCTTTATAATCCCTTATCACTAACAATTCCCAGGCCTTTATAATCCCTTATCACTAACAATTCCCAGGCCTTTATTATCCCTTATCACTAACAATGCATCAGAAAGTCTAAACAATGGTTTGAAATTACATGTAAACGGTAAAGAACTTCCAGTAGATGCCTTGGGGCTAAGTTTACAATTACTGCAGTACAGATATTTTTTACAATATTCAATGTGGAATGGCGGGTATTGGTCAGTACCAATTATTAGATATTTTTCCTTGTATACAGATACCAAAAGATTAAGGGTCAGACTCAATGTCCGGCTACGGGAACCTGTTATCATATTTTGGCAGCGCGAATCAAAATTGGGGACAATATTACAGAGACAAAGAAAATTGTTAATCTTAAACAACTGTCAAAAAATAATTTGAAACATAATGATAAAAAATCAGGGAGAAAAAAAAACGCGACCAAACGATTATGACAAAGATGTCATACCAGCTCTTCAGATGACAAATCTTGCTCCAATTTTCGACATTAAATCAAATTCATGGAAATGTAATAAGCAATTTCAAACTACTTCACCGCCATCAGTGCAAATACATCACACGGGTAGGGATCATTGGGTTCTATCTTTGGAGTCTAAAGACAACGAGGGTTGTATATTTGGATAGCTTAAGTAATATGAAAAACCACACTGCTAATACACCAGCACTTGAAATTCAGTTGTCACTAATTTACGGGAGGGCTAAAACGTCTATTCATATAAAGTTTTTTTTTAGATATTCAACAGCAAGAAATGGTAACGACTGTGGTTTATTTGCCATTGCAAAAGTGGAATTTTGTTATAATGAGAATTTTTTTGAAAGCAAAACATATTTCAAAACCGAGTGTTTAAGGGAACATCTAATTCAGTGTATAGAAAACGGTCATTTTACCAGATTTTCACAAAATAATAATTTTGTTTCTAATGACACTTTAAAACATAAAATTGTTAAAATTCAATGTTGGTGTCCATGTGGTTTTCCGGATTGGGTGGATGCAATGGTAGGGTGTGATTTTAAAGTGGGGAGAAAATGTTGTGATGCTTGGAAGCGTTCAAAGTGTGCAAATGTTTCACCAGATTGTAATGAATGGTTGTGTACTGAACATTATCGTGAATAAAAATCAAATTTAAATACTATGTTGAGTTTTTTATTATAATTTTATCATTGTTTTAATTACAGAAGAGTAAGTCCACTTCACGGTTATGAATTTCACACCTCGTAATTAGGTCAACACCTGTTGCTGAATACTGATTCTCCGATTTCGACATGAAAATGTGCCTATTTTATCCGTTCCGGCATGATTTTCAATGCTAAAAACCATATTTATTTGAAAAGGTCTTGCCCCGTAGATTTTGGGAAATTTATCCGAATAAGACAATATAAATTGTTTTACGAGATATTACAGATTATACCATACATACTCCTTCACGACGCCTCCATATTTTCACAACATTTACTCATTCCGGCAGGATTTTCATGGATTAGAAATCATCTAAATGCCATGAATTTGTTTTGTTCTGAAAGTATTTGCCCCATAGATTGTGGGAAAGTTTACCGAATAAGAATATATTTATTTAGATATTTTAGGAGATACTGGGGAAACACTAAGTTTTTACAACCTTCGTTCATTCCGGCAGGATTTTCATAGTCTTACCAATAATAAAATGTTAATATCTTATCGAATTCTGAAAGGTGTTGCCCCATAGATTATGGGATTTTTTACCGAATAAAAATACGATGATTATTAGCGGAGATATAGGTACTTTTTTGAGTACCACTACCTCCATTCCGGCCCGATTCTGGCCTTTAGTCTTGCCCGGTGTGGTGTCTTTCATAATTAATCAAAAGCAGCAATTAATCATTTCCATTTTTTTCTTTTCTCTTTATATGAATCACAAACAGTAAAAACATTTTAGTTGAATTATTGGATCTGTAAAAAATATTACACAATTTGATTTACTTATTCAAACGTAAGTGTTTTCATGAAAAACCTTATTTTCCAAATATGAACATGCTATCTGGGAAGTTTTAGAGTTACATCAGAACAAAATAAAAAAATAAAAATTAAAAAAAACCGGGAGGGGGCACGAAGAAACTAAGCTATGCGATTTATGTCCGCGGGTTAATTTAAAACAATAACCCTTTATCTAGATGAAAACGATGGGTACGTTGTGTGGTGTAACGTTTTAAAGAATATGGTTCATAAAGGCGAGATATTGCAGAGAAACGATTGTGCCAGGGTCTTCTAAATGAAAGGGTGAAGATACTTCACATTTCACACCAGTACTAACAACAAATCGTAACCAAGTCATTTTTTTTTTTTTTTTTTTTTTTTTTTTTTTTTTTTTTTTTCACTAAAGTTATAAAGGCATAGATTCAAATCCTTATTAACTTCATATCACAATATTCAAATACACGTTAATTGTAAATAGTGTTTGGATGTGATATTTGTATGATGTTATTGAAAAGAATTTTGTGTGTGTATATTAATAACTTTTTTATAAATTATCCAAAACATTTTAATTAACAAGGTATATTGAACCATTTTTTTTTTTTCGGTATAAGAATTGAGAAAAACGTCATCAGACACAGGATAAAGACGCAACGTTAAATCTTTGCACTCGCAAAACATGCCAACTTTGCTATTTCGTATCACAAAAAATATACGTAATACATGGATATAATTAATATATATAGAAAGTACACACCCTATATAGTACTAGGGCAATGAATTACCAACTTCTGAAAATAGGCCAAAATTGACCCTTAGTGTACCTTCTCCTTTCAATTCAAAAGACGTACAAATTTAAACACACACACTACGAGAGAGAGAGAGAGAGAGAGAGAGAGAGAGAGAGAGAGAGAGAGAGAGAGAGAGAGAGAGAGATTTACGTATACGCATGTAAAAAAAAACCAAAAAACAAAAAAACAACAAAAAAAAAAAAAAAAACGTGTGGAAAATTATAATTTATCATGTTCGATTGATTCAGGCATAATCATGTTATTCGCTCCGCAGTTTATTCCGTAATAACTCTTACTAAAGGAAAAATAAATCTTACACTTTATCGCATAGTGAATAACATGATTATGCCTTGATTCACAAAACAAATTCACCGTGGCATAAAATGTAAATCTATAAATTAAAACTCATTTATTGAGAAACTTCACAATTGCCTGATAAACTACACATCCTTCTCTGTGACCAGTCACATTACAACAGGACTGAGGTCTTCATGTAAGGTGTCATATTTCTGCTAAATTTGATGAATAATGTGGTGTAGCGAATCAACGAATACACAGTATACACATCGGGATCGGAGTCTGTATTGCATTGCAAACACGTGTTTCTACTTTCACTTTGACCGATATCGCAACAATGACGACCGTTGATGCAAAGAATCAGAAAATGGACCAGGAATATCCTAACACCAGGACTTTTGTTGTTGACAAAACTGACTTTAATTTCAGTTTCGAACCAACTCTGGAAGAGATGTAAACTTATATTATTCATCCACGTGAAGAGATCTCTATTTAGTCTGTTTATATCTGTCTGTAGATTGTAAAACGATTCTCCGTTTTGTTTCAACTTTCAGACGACAAATGCAGGCTACATTTAGTAGGGACAGAGACTGGGACCAATTCCACAAGCCCAGAAACCTGCTCCTGACCTTGGTGGGGGAGGTCGGCGAGTTGGCGGAAATCTTGTGAGTAGGATACAATATTAACTATTTGTCTATATTTTACTACAGACGTTTGATGGATAGTAAATTATTAAAACAAAGTTTAACTGATATATATATATATATATATATATATATATATATATATATATAACACTAATATATAGAACGAATACAGTTGTATATATCTGAACTATATGATCTGAGAACAATAGTGTGCCTACTGGGTGACCAGGAAGCAAATCTCTGCCCCCTATCCTGGAAACTCCAAAGATTGAAAGATTTTACATAGAAAAATTGATAAACATGTATAATCTGCACATTTCCTTCTTCAATTTTACTGGGCAGTATTAGTTCTGAGTATTAATTCTGAACTGGGCAGTATTAGGTCTGAGCTGGGCAGTATTCGGTCTGAGCTGGGCAGTATTAGATCCAAACTGGACAGTATTAGGTCTGAGCTGGGCAGTATTAGTTCTGAGCTTGGCAATATTAGTTCTGAACTGGGCAGTATTAGTTCTTAGCTGGGTAGTATTAGTTCTGAGCTGGGCAGTATTAGTTCTGAGTTGAACAGTATTAGTTCTGAGCTTGGCAGTTTTAGTTCTGAGTTGAACAGTATTAGTTCTGAGCTGGGCAGTATTAGTTCTAAGCTGGGTAGTATTAGTTCTGAGCTGGGCAGTATTAGTTCTGAGCTGGGCAGTATTAGTTCTGAGCTGGGCAGTATTAATTCTGAACCAAGCTTATTGTTTGTATCCATTAAATGTTTGGGTGTATAATTGTTCACAGATACACACACACAGGCGAAGAGAGAGAGAGAGAGAGAGAGAGAGAGAGAGAGAGAGACAGAGAGACAGAGAGTCAGGCAGAGAGAGAGAAAGAGAGTGACAGAAAGAGAGAGACAGAGAATCAGAGAGTCAGACAGAGAGTCAGACAGAGAGAGAGAGAGACAGAGAGAGAGAATGAGAGTGAGAGAGAGAGAGAGAGAGAGAGAGAGGATAAAATACATATAACCTTGTTAATGAAGGTAATGCTGTTGTATCACAGGAGTCTCTTATGAAAATGATGATTTAATTGATGTTTGAAATGTACGTCATTTTCTTCTTTAAAGATTTTCTATAATGCCTCATACAAACATTTGAAAGGATATTTTCAAATCATAAGTCATATTGATAGAGCATCTAAAACTATTCAAATCACAAGTCATATTGATAGAGCATCTAAAACTATTGAAAAAATATTTGTACTTTTCTCTGGTTACTGTAATCAATTACAGAGGAAATGTTGATGTATGATTTAGTTCTGCCCCTAGAATCAAGTATTCCTGAACATATGATACAATACCACCCAACTGTACATGCCATTTTGTGTTACTGCACCTGAAACTGTCTGGGGGAACATTCAACGTTTAAAATTGTCTCAATTTCAGTCGGTGGAAAGATAAAGTAAAGTTTGGACTGCCAGGTGAGAAGTTTTAGAAAATTCTATTTTTAATGGTTTAACCATTTTGATATATACACTGTATACATTTTTACCCTTGTGTCATTTTCACCCAGATGCAATAAGAAATAATAAGAAATTTCCTACTTTTTAAATTTGCAAAAGTCCTTTGTTTGCCACTTTATTGTAATGAGTAACATATAGTTTTTGCAGTTGTAAATGTGTAGGAAAAAGACAAAATAGACGACAATTTCCCTGTATACAGCAGCATGCAAGACCTTCATGTTTTATTTTTATACAATTTGTGCCATAACAGACTTCACTGATAAAGAGAGGGAACATGTTGGTCAGGAAATGAGCGACATCTTGCTCAACCTGGTCAGGTTAGCAGACAAATGTCAGATCGACCTACCGTCAGCGGTCCTAAAGAAGATCGACCACAATGGACTCAAGTATCCTGCCCACAAGGTTAAAGGCAAAATCAAGAAGTATACAGACTATGAAACAGAGGGTAGTGAGGAACATATTGCACTCAAAGATGGCAATGAAGAAAAGAATGGATTAGAATTATCCTGACCAGGAAAGTTCTGTCAGTTGTGAGAAAATGGACACAAAATGCCTTTACAAGGCAGAATTACACCAAAGCATTTGCTGCACATGTATTTCCTAATGTTTGTGATGTGCATGTATGTAAAGCATAACAACAATTAGGGATTACTTATTCAGTAATCTGTTTGCCCATCTATCACTCCTTAGAACATTACATGTGTAAGAGATAGGACTTTGATATATACCCTGATTGTGTATTCCTTAATATTTACACCCTGACTGTATTCTTTGTGTGGCGGTCAGATGGGTTCGATCACCAATAGTTAGATAGCTCAGTTGGAAGAGCACCTGGCTAGAGATTCAGGGGGCCTGTGTTCAAATCCTGGTCGGGTCCGTTGCATTAATTTCTTTCCTGTTACATTTGGTGCCGTGACCAGGATTGTCCTTGACTGGGTATTCTTTGATATTTATTTTGATTGTTTATTCCTTAATATTTACCTTCATAGTATATTCCTTTGATGATTAATGGGGATTACTTGTCACAAACGTATATTATATCAAGTTATCAGAACCGTGTGAGTAATCTACTAATGCATTTTCTATGAACTACATATAGCTCTTTTCCTAATTTTCTTTAAACAATCGGGGCACATTTCAAGTGAAGATCATCTAGTTCTGTATTTGGGTTAAGATCTGGTGGTGACGTCAAGGAAAAACCTGAAAATGAAAGTTAGACTTAGGGAATCTTCTACTGTAGAACAGACATGCACCAAGATAATGTACAATACTCAACAAATAAATATCATTTTTGAAAATACATGAGGGTATGATCTCCAATGTTTTATTAATGCGCGCATCACATTCAATTCTTTATCTGAATCGTTGCTCTCTGTAAAAGAATTGATGCGCGTATTAATTCCTTATACAAAAGTCAGGTTGGTTGCTTGCATATCATTTAACGTCTCACTCAAGAATTTTTCACGCATTTGGAGACGTCACCATTTCCGGTGAAGGACTGCAAAATTTAAGACTATGTTCGGCGCTTGCGGCCTTTGAGCAGGGAGGGATCTTTATCGTGTCACATCTGCTGGGACACGGGGCCTCGTTTTTACGGTATCATTCAAAAGACCGCCCATCTAGTCGCCTCTTACGACAAGTAAGGGGTACTAATTACCCATTATAACCCGGATCCCCACGGGATTGTTGTAAATAGTTTTAGGGTATCTTCATCTGGATTAAAGAGATCATTCCGAGCTCAGAATTAAATTTTGCAGGCAATAATTCCACCACATTGATGCACACACCAATTTATTTCATGAGAGCAATATTTGAATTGATGCGTACATCCATGCAATCGATGAAAGCAATAGTTGATTAATTAATGCGCGCATCAATTCAATGATTAAATGCGATATTTCAATTGACTCGGGCAGCAAATCAATTATTGCCATCAGTAATTCAATTGATGCGGCCATCAATTTAATTAATGAGAGCAGTTATTGGTTTGATGAGCGCATGGATTGAATTATTGCGCGCAATAATTGAATTTATGAATTCTTCAAATAATATCTTGAATGATTTGCGTTTATGTCAATTTGGCGCTCCGTGTCTTTGTGTCTCCAACTACCACTCTACAACTAGGTCACCTGCGTAACTCGAAGCAACAAATATAGTTTATTCTATAAGCAAATAGTTCTATTAGCACTTGCCAGATAATTATATATTCATGATGTCCTTTTTTCGACTTCATTTATGTGTTTGAAAATTTAGCATGAGAATATTACTATTCCATTCCCAATTCGTGCCATTTTATAACAGTCGACAGCATTTTTGGCCGGGGTGCAAACGGCTTATAGAATGGCGGGCGGGCATACCTGTTATAGGGTACCTACTTTGTGTAATCAACTCCTCTCACACCTCTAACTTGACATTCCTCAAACTTTGTACAGCTGTTATGGACACATTGAAGATGTGCACCTGTCGTTCCGAAAGGGATCAGAAATTTTTCAAAACAGTCGATCTTTTCGACAAGTCGACATAATCTTCCGACCAGTCGACATAATCTTCCGACCATTCGACATAATCTTCTGACAAGTCGACATAATCTTCTGACAAGTCTAGCTACGTTACTTTCTAGCAAGCCTTATACATTCCCCCAAAAATGTTACTGGTGTATGGAGATTCAGTGGGATTATTAATGAAAAGAATGAGTAGGACTATAAACTTATTGGGTAAGTGGTATGTATGTATGCGCGTGTATATATATATATATATATAGAGAGAGAGAGAGAGAGAGAGAGAGAGAGAGAGAGCAGTCAAACTTTGAGTATAATCTCGGACTTAATTGAAGTCCAAGTTTCGACTTAAAATTTTCCAAGAAACCAATGCATATATAAACCCATGCATATATATTCTCAGTACACCAACATTTTATCTAATAGCTCGTTAAAACACCTTTTCTGAAGTATGATTCTTCTATCATGTTTTCTCGAAGATTTTATCCGTAGATTTAAAAAAAATGATGTTTTCAATTTTCATAAATATTTTTTTTTCTATAAAAGTAGACCGAGTATACCGTAATCTGAGTCGTTTGGGCGTGTTTTGTTAGATATTCATATCATGCACCAAATCACAGCGGAAATTGGATTCTAGAATATCTTATTTACTAACAATACACCTTTTTTTATCATTCCGGAAAATTCACACAAAAATAAAATAATTAAGAGCCTGTATTACTTTTTCGATGGTGAAATCATGCTTCGTACGAGCTGTTTAAACGAACCATTAATTAAAATTTTAGTGTAATGGGCCACCTTACATGTAATTACATTGTGTGATATATATGATTCAATATACATAGGATCACACCATATATTAAATCTAATAAGTAAATTAATGATTTTACATGATTAAATGGAAAGGTTACAATTTGTACCATGAAAATTAGAGGACCAAAATTAAATCACCATCTTGAACAGAAAATTGGCTCAAAAATTTAGTTTCTGTTGTACGCAAGATGTTTAGCATAACCTTGACCTTTCATTTATAACCTTGAAAATCATATTATACGGGTCATATTTTTCCTCTGTTGTTAATCTGCATCGGGATCGGTATCCGTAATGCAAACACGTGTTTCTACTTTCCCTTTCATTCCTCTACTAACTCGCAATACTGTACAGGCCAACAATGACAAGCGCGAACGTAAATGAAGCAAAGAGGCAGAAACTGCAAGAATCAGCTTTCGTAGAAAATTCTGCTGAAAGTGACTTTAAATTCAGCTCGGAACCAACTCTTGAGAAAATGTGTATATATATATATATATATATATATATATATATATATATTGATCTAATCAATCACGTGTTTCATAATATCTGTTTACCAGTTTCTCTGAACAGCTTAACAGCTGTTTAACTTTAACTTAATAACGACTATCTCATTTTGTTTCAGACGACAAATTCAGGCTGCGTTTTGTAGGGAAAGAGACTGGGACCAATTCCACAAACCCAGAAACCTACTCCTTGCCCTGGTGGGGGAGGTCGGCGAGTTGGCGGAAATCTTGTGAGTGGGAGACTGGTGACGCGTTATTTATGGACGATTCATCATTTAAATGAGCTAAAAATGTAAATTTTCATATTTGAACGGAAAAGTTGGATACTATTAGCATTAAGTTCAGACACACACAGTTCATCAGTTAAAGTTGGGTCATTATTTTTCCGTTACTATTTATTTGGGTTGAACTTTTTATTTTATTGTTTTAGTTTCTTGTAGAATTTACAGATAATTGTTTGACAAAATGTACATCACTGTCTTGTAAAATCACCATACATGTTGTGGTTTTAAATACATGACCCAGATTTAGAAGTCAATTTCGGCCAATTTCTTGTTCAATCCCAAATTAATTAAGGAACATTAAACAAGTTTATTCACTGTGTTTTCAAATTAATGATTCTTCAATTTAAGTGGTTATATATATTGTATATAGTGTATAATCCCATCCAATGATATACTGTATATGTACTTAGCTATAAGCGGGATTCAAATTTTAGCAGCTTTGACGGTGAAGCAAGGGCGCTAATATAAAGTTGCTCTAACATACATGTATGAAATTCCCTATTTGTCCATCACCATACATAGAAGAAGCACTAAATCATGAACACACCAAATAGATCATCAGCTCCCACTGTGCTGAATTTTAAATAAGTGCATGTGTGGTAACAATTTGGTAACTGGTCGAGCTGTTGCTGCAGGCATTCGAATTTCACGAACACATTTCATCTTCTTTCAGTCAGTGGAAAGGTGAAGTCGATGTTGGACTGCCAGGTAATAATTTTCTTGCATTTCATTTTTACATATAACTGCCCTGTAATCAGAGATTTGGGGGCATGTCTGTCTGCAAAAACTTGAACCTGGCCATAACTTTTGAAAGCTTAGTGATACTGGGCTTTCATATTTCACATGTGTAGTCCTTGTGACAAGACCTTTCTTTTGGTAGCAAAACGTTTGACCTAATGAGTTTGACCTATTTTTGAACAACTTTTACTGCCCATAACTTTTGAAAGCTTGGTGATATACTCCTTTTGACAAGACCTTTCTTTTGGTACATGTACCAGAATTACTTTACTGCCATACAGGGGCACCATTGTTTCACCAACCCATCTTCATTTTTCTTTTCCTATACAGATGAAGTATAAATTGTACTCTGTTGTCTTTGTATACTGTAAATGTACTTCACTTGTATTAAATTAGCTGTATTCATATTGTAGAGCTTTTTATGAAGAAGCAGGAGTGCTAATTTATGGTTGGGTTTAGATAATTAAAATTTATATTCATCCGTTATCAAACACACAGAAAGTGCTGAATGAAGGTTTTGAACACGACTTACACATGCAGTTGTAGCGGTCAGCCGGGTTCGATCACCGGTGGCCAGATAGCTCAGTCGGTAGAGCACCTGACTATAGAGATTCAGGAGGCCCAGGTTCAAATCCAAGTCTGGTCCATTGCATTTTCTCCCTTTCTGTTACATGTATGTAGTGTCATAGACCAGTCCCTGGAACTGACAGGTGAAAATGCCAGCCAGGGGATTAAGATCCTGGGTTGATGTCTTCAAGGTGTGAAGAAATTCAAGGAGGAAGGAATGTAGCGGTCAGCTGGGTTCACTCATCGGTGGCCAGATAGCTAAGTTGCTAGAGCACCTGACTAGAGATTCAGGGTGTCTGGGTTTGAATCCCGGTCCGGTCCATTGTATTTTGTCCCTTTCTGTTACACAGTATAGAATTAACCAAGTGAAGCATTGTTTTATTTACATTTTATAGACTTCAGTGACAAAGAAAAGGAACATGTTGGTCAGGAAATGAGCGACATCTTAATCTACCTGGTCAGGTTAGCAGATAAATGTCAGATCGACCTACCGTCAGCTGTCCTAAAGAAGATCGACCACAATGGACTCAAGTATCCTGCCCATAAGGTCAAAGGAAAAAACAAGAAATATACAGACTACGAGGCAGAAAGCAGTGAAGAACAGATTGTACTACAAGATGGCAGCAAAGGTGAAAATGGACCAGTGCTTTCCTGACCAATCACAGAGAGTGCAATACTACGGGTAGTGAAGACGAAAGCGGACCCAAACTTACAGGAACAGAATATGTGAAACCATTTTAAATTTGATTTTATCCATGGTTTTTTAAAGTTAACTACTTGTTTTCCTGATTACCTGTTCATCTGTCACACCCTAGAACATTTTTATAAACTGTATGAGGTAAGACTTGTGATGCTGTGAAGATCAGTCATTTAACGTCAATATTAATAGCTGATATATCATTATCAGTGAGGTAATTGCTTGTGTTCCTTTAAAAACTCTAGTTTGCAGTCGTATTGAATATGGTTTTAGGACATTTTCTTACTTTCAGCTTGACAAGAAAATAGTTGCTCATCTATAAAATATTAAATCTGAAATTTACATTTCAAATGTTTTTGCCTTCAAAATCTTAAATTTCCAATTGAAGTGATAGCCATTTCCTCATGAAAGTGTGTCTGAATCTAGATAAATATAATACAACTGTTTAATGGCTAGGAATAGTTCGAAAAAAATGAAAGTAAATTGTAAAAATAAATTTCATTTTTGATTGATTGATTGAATATTGTTTAACGTCCCCCTCGAGAATATTTCACTCATATGGAGACGTCACCACTGCCGGTGAAGGGCTGCAAAATTTAGGCCTATGCTCGGCGCTTAATGCCTTTGAGCAGGGAGGGATCTTTATCGTGCCACACCTGCTGTGACACGGGACCTCGGTTTTTACGATCTCATCCGAAGGTCTGCCCCATTTAGTCGCCTCTTACGACAAGCAAGGGGTTACTAAGGACCTTTTCTAACCCGGATCCATGTACATGTAGATAAGGACCTTTTCTAACCCGGATCCATGTACATGTAGATAAGGGTATAAACAGCAACATGTCACACCAGCATATTATTCATGAAGCGACAACGAGCTGCATGTAGTACATGTTCATGAATGCTGCTGTAAAGAATCGCAGTTCATACCCTCAACAATGAAATTTATTTCTTAAATATATACCATTATTATGTAACTGCTTGTGTTCCTTTGTAAACTCTAGTTTGCAGCTGATGTTTTGTATTGAATATGTTTTTAAGTCATTTTTTTTTTCACTTCCAGCTCCACAATAAAATTGTTGTGCATCCACCAAAGATTAATTTTGATGTTAAAGTTATGTGCATGAATTTGCACATTCCTGAATTTGTGGCAGTTTTGTCAGTTTAAAACAAAGCATTGTTTTTCTTCATTGTTTATTGTTTCCAGCGTATAAAAATATACACGTTAAAGTTCTATGTGTGTTATTTGTACATGTGTATAAATCTACACAAGACCATCATATTCCAAAGTGCATATCATAAAATATTTTTACACAAAATACAGACAAACCTCGTTAACTCAATGGGACCAAGAAAAAACTTCAAAGATATTCGACATATCGAGGGTATAATACTTCAGAAATAAGTGGATTTGAGTTCTGAATCACTTTGACATATCCATGGTATTCGGGGTATCAGTGTCTGAGATAGGGAGGTTCAACTGTACATTCTATTTGTTTTGAATAACTCTACAAACTGCAACAAGTATTATTAGATGTATTCAATTTCATAATGAAGCTGCTAGTTATTGTGAACAAATGTTATTGAAAATGCTGACATAAAGAACATGAAAATCAGATGGCTTATTAAAGGTGACATTTAGATAAGACAGATTTGGTAAATCTACGTGTGTACAATGACGTGTATGTGATGGCGTGTGTGTGTATTGCACTTCTCCACGAACTGATTAAACAGGATACAACTAAGAAATGGGGCTGTACTTGTACAATATTATTACAATGTACTTGTACTAATACAATATCATTACAATGTACTCATACAATATCATTACAATGTACTCATACAATTTTGTACTTGTACTAATACAACACAGTTAAGACTGATATAGGAAAGTCTAATTAATCTATGAAACAGATGTCAACATAGGTAAGGCTGATTAAGGTTTGAATATTCTGGGACGCCTTTGTCAGGTTCTATGTCAGACTTGTGCAGTTAAAACTGAAGCATTTTCAAGTCAATTTGAAATGCAAGGATTAAAATATTGAGATTTTATTTTTCCTTTAAGAAATTGCTAAGTCACAAATTTAGAAATACTTTAAATATGTAGCTTTAATGCCAATGAATGATTAATATTCAAATACATAACAATTTAATATTACACAATATTGCATAGGGATGGAACATTGGAAGTTTTCTTTGGATGTCATATCAAAACAAGATTTTCTGAAAAGTATGAAACTTAAATTACAAGTAAACGTAAAGTATGAAACTTACAAGTAAACGTAAAGTATAAAACTTACAAGTAAACGTAAAGTATGAAACTTACAAGTAAACGTAAAGTATGAAACTTACAAGTAAACGTAAAGTATGAAAGTTACAAGTAAACGTAAAGTATGAAACTTACAAGTAAACGTAAAGTATGAAACTTACAAGTAAACGTAAAGTATAAAACTTACAAGTAAACGTAAAGTATGAAACTTACAAGTAAACGTAAAGTATGAAACTTACAAGTGAACGTAAAGTATGAAACTTACAAGTGAACGTAAAGTATAAAACTTACAAGTGAACCTAAATATATTTCGGTGAAAATTATTAAGAAATTGTTTGTATGGAACAATGTAAATGAGCCTGAGAAAGATAATGTTGGAGGACTAAAGATGGAGGAGTGTAAACTTGTGAACACAAAGATAAAATATATTGCATGAAAATGAAAGTAAACTTTGTACAATGTGTATACTATTTGTTGTGAAAATGAAAGTAAACTTTGTACAATGTGTATACTATTTGTTGTGAAAATGAAAGTAAATGTTGTACAATGTGTATACCATTTGTTGTCAAAAGAAAAGCTCAGTAACCCTCACAAAAGATTTTTTTTTAAGATTGCAAGTTTGTCATGAAAATCTGCTGCAACAGTTCAGTAAATGAAGAGCTCATAAAGACCGAACTATAAATAGAGAATGTAAAACAACATTACAATAAACTAGACGTATCCGACATGAGTCTGCCAGCAGCCAGTACTCGTCTGAGTCACCTCGCTCAGACTGGGATAAAGACGGTTTAATTTAGCTAGGGCATCAATAGTAAAAAATTTAAAACCTGTTCGTGGCTGTGCTTTTTTAGTTTCATGCATTAAAGAAATTTACATTTTTACGTTTATCAAAATAATCGTACACTTTGCTTGTTGAATAGATGCTTTTCTGAAATTCTTAATTCCTTAAAGAAAGTGAACTTTTAACCTCTATTGCGACCCAGGCAGTCTCCGTTTGATCAAACTTGAGTTCATGCATGAAAATTCTTGCATATCAGTTTGATATATTGTACCACGTATTCAATTAAAAAGTTTTCCTATATATATACTTCAAACTTCTTTTGAAGTTCTGCATTGGCCCTGAGGGTGATAGACAAATGTGAATCTACACAACATGACAAAGCTTGCATATTAATTTCATCAACTTTGTTTCTTAGTCAAGATTGAACATACATGTTTTTGTATATAAGGAAGCTTCCGTATAAAATTCTGATGATTTTCTGAATACCCATCCTACACTCATTGGTGGTTTCCTAATTATCTCCCCTTGAAAGGAGACACAGTCCTTCATTTGAAGAAACTTAAACCCCCTTTAATCAAGGACACTGTGTCATGTTTGGTTGAAACTAGCCGTGGTTCGTGAAAAGTAAAGTTGAAAATTCAACAACACCTCAACAATTAATTGGACATTTTTTTAAATAAAAAATTAACCTTAAAAAAGTTTGGATAAGAATTATTTGGCAATGGATGGATGAAAAGAGACAATTTTATGGACATTTGATGGGGAAGCATAAAATGGTGATACAGATCAACATGGCGTCTGGCATGCTGACAGAAATACACAAGTGAATTTGAATACATAAAATTTGTAAACAACTGAAAGTATTGAAAGATAATGTCAATCTGTACTGATATTGATACAAAAATTACACCAAGTGCCAACATCGTGGGTTGAAGTGACACTTTGCTGTGTACATGCGTACACAGTATAGCAGGACCGTGTAAACTTCAACACTGATAAAACAAAAACTAAATTCACTAATAAATATACATAACTGGCCCCAATTGTGACCATAATCATAAACTACATTGTACTTAGGTAACAGACATGTTTGAATAAATTTAATACATAGGTGTGATGCACAAAGCTAATGATAATTCTCGGACTTACTGTGTACATGTATGACATCATAACAAATGACATTTTCCACCATTTCCTTTCAACAAGCCAATGCTAGCTATTTTCTAATGCTACTTAACAAATTTTGTGCCATGTATGTAGACCATGATGTGTTTGAGATATGGTCATCTTTACATCATAGCTTTGTAAATATCAGCAAGTAGTTTGATTAATGCATGGTGCATGCGATTTTAGGCATAAAACTGCCTGAAAAGTTGACAATTTTCCAGTTAAAAAAAAATCCCAAACTTTGAGACATCATATTAATTTAAAGAATCAGTTTCAGGAACTTCAAAAAATATATTTTTATTTTTGTTTATGATTTTTTCAATGTAGAAATACCTGAATTTAAAGGAAATAGAAAAATGACTTTAATTTCTGGGCCAGAAATGTATTTCTGGTTCTTTCATGTTTCAATCACTTATACAGTTTGATTTAAAATTTTAAGAAAAACAACTATGCTAGCTGTATTAAAATATTTCATGACGTAAACTAGAACTGTCCTGACTAATACCCCCAGCAGGACACATTGGATGATGGGAAATGATGAATTTGTGCTCAATGAAAAACAAGAGGCCCAAGGGCCTAGAATCGCTCTTCTGATAAATTATACAACCCCACCATTTCTATTCTTAGCCTCTTAGTATTCTAAATCTTTAGTTAAATCCTAAGAATTCAAAAAAAGTAGGTCAATGTGACCTACTTTTTGGTTTACACATTTTGAGAACCCAAGAAATATCAACTGACAAAGTTTGATGATTTTAAGCCAATTAGTATCTGAATATTGAAAATTAGCTGTCAAATTCCAATCGTAGGTCATGGTGACCTACTTTCTGGTCAGCGAACTCCGAACATGCAAGACCCATCAACTGACAAAGTTTGATGACTGTAGGTCAAATAGTATCTGAAATATATAAATATAGCCGTCCAATTCCAAAAGTAGGTCAAGGTGACCTACTTTTTGGTCAACACCCTTTGAACATGCAAGACGCATCAACTGACAAAGTTTGATGACTGTAGGTCAAATAGTATCTGAAATATATAAATATAGGTGTCCAATTCAAAAAGTAGGTCAAGTTGACCTACTTTTTGGTCGAAACCCTTTGAACATGCAAGACCCATCAACTGACAAAGTTTGATGACTGTAGGTCAAATAGTATTTGAAATATATAAATATAGCCGTCAAATTCCAAAAGTAGGTCAAGGTGACCTACTTTTTGGTCGACACACTCCATTGACTCAAGGTGCATCAACTGTCAAAGTTTGATGATTGTAGGTCAATTAGTGACTGAAATATATAAATATAACTGTCAAATGCCAAAAGTAGGTCACAGTGACCTACTTTTTGGTCGATACACTCCGAAGACTCAAGATGCATCAACTGACAAAGTTTGATGATTGTAGGTCAAATAGTGTCTGAAATATAGTAATTTAGCTGTCAAATACCAAAAGTAGGTCACGGTGACCTACTTTTTGGTCGACACAAACCGAAGACTGAAGACGCATCAACTGACAAAGTTTGATGATCCTAGGTTTTACAGTGCCCAAAATATGCATCTAAAATTGAAAATGTGAAATTTGAATATCTGCAAAATTCAAAAAGTAGGTCACTGTGACCTACTTTTTTTATAAATATGTTTCAAGGCCTCAAGATGCATCAACTTACAAGATTTGATGATTCTAAACCTCTCGGTATTTGAAATAACAACTTAAAATATATCTATAAATGATAAGCCATAAAATTCAGAAAGTAGGTCACGGTGACCTATTTTTCAGTTGACGCATTTCAAGGTCCCATGCTCCACCAACTGACAAGTTTTGATGATCATAGGCTTCAAAGTGTCCAAGATATGCATCAAAATTAATTTTAAAATAAATACCTGCAAAATTCAAAAAGTAGGTCACCGTGACCTACTTTTGAGACAACTTGACACAAGGTCCTAAGATGCATCAACTGTCAAAATTTGATGATCCTAGTCCTTATAATGACTAAAATATCTAAGATTTAAGGAATTTAAAAAAAATTTAAATTTAGGTCAACTTTGAAGTGACCTTGAGACCATGCCCTTTGCCCCAGGGTAATGCCTTGAACAATTTCTAATCTACAACATATCCTCATCCTTATGTGTAAGTTTGGTGATAATCTGCCCTGTGGTTCTTGAGAAGAAGATTTTTTAGCAACCACTACTTTTGTTTGTATTTTCCTGATTATCTCCCCTTGTTAAAGGGTCACATCCCTTTATTTAGTATGTATGAAAGCCCTTGGGCCAATGATACCCTGTAACAAATTTGAAAAAAATTGGCCAAGGGGTTCTTGAGTTATAGCCCTTTTTCTAAAAAGTTTACGCACACCGCACAAATGGCCATAGCATTAGCTCTTTGAGCCTTTGGCTCAGAAGAGCTAATAAATGGTCTCTAAGATATACAATGGACAATGACAACATAACACACACACATCCTTCAAAAGGGAAAAAAAAATATCCATAACTTTCATGAATGTTAAGAATCTGAATCAATACAGCAAGTGTACAACTTCATTATACGATATACAGAAAGTCTTATTATCAAATCTGTTCGTCAGTGTCAAATCTGTACTCTGGGCAAATTATGTCTACCGATGGATACACAGTTAAAGTGATTCCAGTATACCCCCTAAACTTTGCGGAGGGTGTAAAAAGCATTTTCCATTAAACAATTCTCCTCAATATGAGGAAGGATTGCACAAAAACACCATTTGTAATATATATAAAACTAAATGGCACCAAAAAATAGAAACAAACAGTTTTTGGCACTGTTTAACAATGATCACAGCAATAAACATACATGTATACATTTTCAATGTTAACTGATTGAGAGTTTTACCTCGACTGCATAACAATAAGCACCACAGTGACACTCTACAAATCATTCAACTGGAACGTAATGCACCACAGTGACACTCTACAAATCATTCAACTGGAACGTAACGCACCACTGATTGATATGATTGTCACACCTCAGTCATTGGAATGTGTCTGCCAAATAAATGTAGCACCTAAAACTTCCTCAAGACCATGAGGCCTCGTTCTGAAGATTCTCAATCACGGGTTAGACACCCCCCTCTTCCTCACGACCGCGACATCTCGTCCTGGAGGTTCTCAGCCATGGGGTTACAAAACGAGGAGTTGGGAATAACATCCTCGTCCAGATCCTCGAGATCAGCATTAGGTCGACTTCGCCTCCGGAGCTCTGTCATTGTGTGAATCGTCTGATCCCGGTTCTCCTGCTCCTCCTCCAACCAACTCTATTAATAAAGAAAATCAAAGTACTGAAAATATCAACCAACACTATCAACAAATAATGAAGGAGTCATCAAAGGAAACAATGTCTCAATGTTGTATCATCCAACTCTATCAACAAATCAAAGTACTAAAAGTATCAACCAACTCTATCAACAAATAATGAAGGAGTCATCAATGGAAAAAATGTCTCAATGTTGTATCATCCAACTCCATCAACAAATCATAGTACTGAAAGTATCAACCAACTCCATCAACAAATAATGAAGGAGTCATCAATGGAAAAAATCTCAATGTTGTATAATCCAACTCTATCAACAAATCAAAGTACTGAAAGTATCAACCAACTCCATCAACAAATAATGAAGGAGTCATCAATGGAAAAAATGTCTCGATGTAGTGTCATTCAATTTAACAAATTAAGATTTAACTTTGTCACATAGTTTCTAGAGTCGGGGCATATAAAAAATGTACATGTAGGTATGAATGTACAAATGGAAACTTTCTTTCTCAAGAGGAAGATTACAAATTTTCAAATTCATATGTAAGCATGCTCTTATCAAGTTTCTTGATTCAGGAAGACAGTTTTATAAAGGAATGCAGACAATATCTATTTTTAGAAAATTTCCTTACAATGTATTGGTAACAGTATAGTAAACTTCCTTACAATGTGTTGGTAACAATCTAGTAAACTTCCTTACAATGTATTGGTAACAGTCTAGTAAACTTCCTTACAATGTATTGTTAACAGTATAGTAAACTTTCTTACAATGTATTGGTAACAGTATAGTAAACTTCCTTACAATGTGTTGGTAACAGTGTAGTAAACTTCCTTACAATGTATTGGTAACAGTATAGTAAACTTCCTTACAATGTATTGGTAACAGTATAGTAAACTTCCTTACAATGTATTGGTAACAGTATAGTAAACTTTCTTACAATGTATTGGTAACAGTATAGTAAACTTCCTTACAATGTATTGGTAACAGTATAGTAAACTTCCTTACAATGTGTTGGTAACAGTGTAGTAAACTTCCTTACAATGTGTTGGTAACAGTCTAGTAAACTTCCTTACAATGTATTGGTAACAGTCTAGTAAATTTCCTTACAATGTATTGGTAACAGTCTAGTAAACTTCCTTACAATGTGTTGGTAACAGTCTAGTAAACTTCCTTACAATGTGTTGTTAACAGTATAGTAAACTTGTCTGTACGCATCCTTCTGTAGTGTAGATTCCTCTCTGTTAATATCGTGACCTCTGGGGGTCAGTGTAATATCGTGACCTCTGGGGGTCAGTGTAGATTGCTCTCTGTTAATATCGTGACCTCTGGGGGTCAGCGTAACACCGTGACCTCTGGGGGTCAGTGTAGGTCCACAGCAGGTGTGGTCAAAAGTTAATCAGATTTATTTCTTTGATTAAGGTAAATCGGTTGGTTAGATGTATATTGTTTAAAGTCCTGCTAGAGAATTTTTCACTCATATGAAGATGTCAACACTGCCAGTGAAGGGCTGCAAAATTTAGGCCTATGCTCGGTGCTTAAGGCCTTTGAGCAGGGAGGGATCTTTAATTGTGCCACACCTGCTGTGACACGAGACCACGGTGACACAGGGCCTAGGTATTTGCAGTCTCATACAAAGGACCCCTGCCCCCATTTTGTCACCTCTTACGACAAGCAAGGGGTACCGAGGACCCAGACTGGGTATGTATTCCCTTCCTGTTTTGATGTTCTACAGGAAAAATAACACTGACTTCAGAAAACAACAAGTCTGATACGAATCTTTGACATACTGACCTTGACCTCGTCGCCGTGCATCCGGAGACTGAAGTCTATTTTGTTCCTGGTCCTTTCACCTCTATACAAGTAGGGAGTCTGAAAACAGAGAAAGCAGCAATCAAAAATAAATTGTCAAAAGGAAATGCAACTTTCATTTTCAACTCCCACAGACCTAACTGTCTTAGAAATCAAGAATTGTCAGTAAATTCATACACAATAAATTCTTAAATCCAGTAAATGTTTCATGGTAATATCCAGTCTGTCTAAGGTCAGACAGAGTCATATAGAATATCACACTCTAATGTTGATCTCGGACCTGGGATTGGCCCCGAGAGTTGATCTCGGGCTCGGGCCGAGATCACTCGAGGGGCAATCCCAGGTCCGAGATCAACATTAGAGTGTGATATTGTTTATATCATATACCTAAAACACAACAAGTTGATAAACATTTTTTTAAAAATTGGGGGGGGGGGGGGGGGTGGTTATTGACCCAAACATAAATACATGGTATACTGTACAACAATATTTGACTATTTTATTCCTTCAGTGAGTTTACTTTAATGGTTATGTTTCCAGTACTATTGGCATAGTGAAACATGCTAAAGTCTGGGTTTTGTAGCTTTATTCCACTGCTGGTCACAATAATTGGATGATTAATCATGGACATCCCCTCATGTGGTCTAGAATCTGGACGTTTCAATTAACTGAACTGCTTGGCTGAGAAACTCGTCATATCTATCGCTGTGCTGTTCATGTACATACTATTAAGCAGCTCCTAAGGGCTTGCTAATGAATACTAAAATTGGAAATAAGTGAATTATTTTTATTTCTTTTTTCGGATTTACCAAACTCGCCCGTTTTCATTATTTCATATAATTTGTAAGAGTTGTAGAACTTTGTTTACGTGGCGTCATCGTATGAACGGGAATGTTTACAGATCTGATGCTGCTATTTATTTGCTTAGGGAATGTTACCTTATACTGAAGTAAGTTTTTTTTTTACCGTTTCCCATCTGTTTAGCATCTATAAGTCGTTGAAAAACGTCGGAAGATATTGGTTCTGCTTTTCTCGTTTTATTGCCAAGTCCTCGGGATTTTAGATTTCAGAAATCGTTTTAAAGCAGTTTTCTACATCAAAATTACCGTAAATTAACATTTTGATCTCCATTAGGACCGGGAATTTCTAATAATGCTTTAGCATCACCCTCCATAATCCTCCTACTGTTTTCTGTCGCCTAGAACGTTGATTGTTTTGAAATGAAGTTAAACGTGTTATTGTTCTAAATAAACAATTGTTACTTGGGTTACCCCCCTTTGCTTAGATACTTGCTACAATTTAGCGCTGTTTTTGAAAACGTTTTTATTTAATTTTTCTGCTTAAATTAAATTTTGTCATGGAAGAAAGTATTATATTTGAAAAAAATTGTGTCTAACATCATTTTTTCATATAGTTATGTTAGATTTCAAAAGATTAAAGAAGAAATAGCCATTTGAAATTTGAGGGCGAGACAGCCTCTTGACAACGGGCCGAGACAGAGATATCTCGGCCCTTAGGGCGAGACAGCCCTACCTACTTGCAGCTGTCTCACCCTAGCCAAGATAGGTGTATCAGGGCTGATACACTACTAGGTATATGATATAATAAAATATCAGGTAGTAAATGTCCCATTGATACGGTAAAGATCTATTACAACTGCTTAAGTCTGTTAGCATTTATATGTACACCATGCATGTATAACTGTTGTCGTCTTGATATACGTCTTACAGTGAAGTCAATATTACACATAAATCAGCACACTCCAGCCACCTAGAGTTTCTCAGGTGATAATCCTCTCTTATATTTATGCCACGTTTATGAGGAGCATAGAAACACAACATTGGCAGTGTTTAACAAACAGCTGATTTAAGTGGTAGAAATAAAACGTGGAGAAAATTGCTCTTGATTTAATTAGAAAGCTTTCGTACCTGAAGATCTGTCGAGTCTTTCTGCAGCACGATATATCGACCGGTCCACTTATGATCGCTGTTTTCACACATCTCTTTCTCTTCGTCACTCAGATAAACATGTTCAATTTGTTTAGCATGGTCTGTAAAACAGATACTGCAGTACATTAATTACATTTTGACTTTGATATTTTAGCAATATCTATTTTAAAAGACTGGAAGTTCTGAAAGAAATGTAAATAGAATGTAAATGTGAGAAATAAACTGAATTTTTTAGGAATAGATTAGGGTATTTACTACAACACTTCACGATGACCTACTTTTCATGAATTGCTAACACGCTTCATGAAGTACCTGTATACCAGTGTGAATCATCACATACATGCACCCTCAGGTATTTTTAAAATAAAAGTTTATTTCTTAAAAATAATCAATGAAGTGTTTTATATGCATTATAAATTTTTGCAGAAAAGTCATTAGGTTGTTCATAGGGGTATAGTGATTAATTGACTGCGATTAACTAACTGTGATTAATTAATTACTGGAGGGGTACATGTATTACACCTTTATTTGATTAATTGACTGCGATTAACTGACTGCGATTAATTAATTACTGGAGGGGTACATGTATTACACCTTTATTTCATCAATTGACTGTGATTAATTGACTGTGATTAATTGACTGCGATTAATTAACATTACCATCAATGTCCTCCAGCTTCAGTTTTCTTCTGTACTGAATACGGAAGAGGAACAACTCTAGAATAAAGGCCACCACAATCGTCATAACGACCTACAAATATAAATGTCATGAAAGAAAAACAGTAAAATATCATAGAGAGAAATTTTAGGTTTCAGAATTTGTCATGAACAAAAGAAAAATGCCAAGGTTTAAAAATGATCAAGACAATCAACAATGAATCAAACAATAAAAATCACTGTCATTAATTCCAAAATGAATTCCAACCTACTGGTAATACATATGCACATTTCCTCACTGATTGTTCATTCTATGTCGAAGAGAGAAATATGTGTTTTCATGATATGTACAAGCTAATAATGTGATACATATGTACACATACTAATACTTATCAGGAAGTACACAATTAACGCCACCATGAATGCAGAGAAGGTCACAACAGAAATAGATATATCAATATAAAGAACAGAATGGTCGCCACATCACAAAGAACAGAATGGTCACCACGTCACAAAGAACAGAATGGTCACCACATCACAAAGAACAGAATGATCAGCACATCACAAAGAACAGAATGGTCACCACATCACAAAGAACAGAATGGTCGCCACATCACAAAGAACAGAATGGTCACCACATCACAAAGAACAGAATGGTCACCACATCACAAAGAACAGAATGGTCACCACATCACAAAGAACAGAATGGTCACCACATCACAAAGAAAAGAATGGTCACAAAGAAAAGAATGGTCACAAAGAACAGAATGGTCACCACGTCACAAAGAACAGAATGGTCACAAAGAACAGAATGGTCATCACATCACAAGGAACAGAATGGTCACAAAGAACAGAATGGTCACTACGTCACAAAGAAAGAATGGTCACTACATCACAAACAACAGAATGGTCACCACATCACAAACAACAGAATGGTCACAAAGAACAGAATGGTCACCACATCACAAAGAACAGAATGGTCACCACATCACAAAGAACAGAATGGTCACAAAGAACAGAATGGTCACCACATCATAAAGAAAAGAATGGTCACCACATCACAAAGAACAGAATGATCACCACATCATAAAGAACAGAATGGTCACCACATCACAAAGAACAGAATGGTCACCCCATCACAAAGAACAGAATGGTCGCCACGTCACAAAGAACAGAATGGTCACCACGTCACAAAGAACAGAATGGTCACCACGTCACAAAGAACAGAATGATCACAAAGAACAGAATTGTCACTACGTCACAAAGAACAGAATGGTCACCACATCACAAAGAACAGAATGGTCACCACGTCACAAAGAACAGAATGGTCACCACATCACAAAGAACAGAATGGTCACCACGTCACAAAGAACAGAATGGTCACCACATCACAAAGAACAGAATGGTCACAAAGAAAAGAATGGTCACAAAGAACAGAATGGTCACCACGTCACAAAGAACAGAATGGTCACAAAGAACAGAATGGTCACCACATCACAAGGAACAGAATGGTCACAAAGAACAGAATGGTCACTACGTCACAAAGAAAGAATGGTCACTACATCACAAACAACAGAATGGTCACCACATCACAAACAACAGAATGGTCACAAAGAACAGAATGGTCACCACATCACAAAGAACAGAATGGTCACCACATCACAAAGAACAGAATGGTCACAAAGAACAGAATGGTCACCACATCATAAAGAAAAGAATGGTCACCACATCACAAAGAACAGAATGGTCACCACATCATAAAGAACAGAATGGTCACCACATCACAAAGAACAGAATGGTCACCCCATCACAAAGAACAGAATGGTCGCCACGTCACAAAGAACAGAATGGTCACCAAGTCACAAAGAACAGAATGATCACAAAGAACAGAATTGTCACTACGTCACAAAGAACAGAATGGTCACCACATCACAAAGAACAGAATGGTCACCACGTCACAAAGAACAGAATGGTCACCACATCACAAAGAACAGAATGGTCACCACGTCACAAAGAACAGAATGGTCACCACATCACAAAGAACAGAATGGTCACCACATCACAAATTACAGAATGGTCACCACATCACAAAGAACAGAATGGTCACAAAGAACAGAATGGTCACCATATCACAAAGAACAGAATGGTCACCACGTCACAAAGAACAGAATGGTCACCACATCACAAAGAACAGAATGGTCACCACATCACAAAGAACAGAATGGTCGCCACATCACAAAGAACAGAATGGTCACCACATCACAAAGAACGAATGGTCACAAAGAACAGAATGGTCACCACATCACAAAGAACAGAATGGTCACCACATCACAAAGAACAGAATGGTCACAAAGAACAGAATGGTCACCACATCACAAAGAACAGAATGGTCACCACATCACAAAGAACAGAATGGTCACCACGTCACAAAAAACAATTTCGGAATGGTCGCCATGTCATAACAATCTACCAATAAATTACTGGAGGGAAAGAAAAGGCCAAACAAAATACCACCACAACACAAAACACCGTCACGGCAATATACCAAATAATCACTGCTGAATGAAATCCATAACAACTGCCATGGCAATTATAATTAGTGCATGTATGATTTGAGAGTAACATTGAAAATTTTCATCTTATGAAAGCCATTGTTCACTGAGGCCCACAGCGAAGACTGACAATAGTTTACAAGGGGTGTATAAAATTTTCCATGTTACCTTCAACTATATGCTCCATTGAATGTCATAAATTTATTAAAAATACAGGTATATAACAAAGCACAAAACGCCATCTGCACATCAATTTGATGCATGTGATTTATCCTATAATACAATGTACAAGGGCTGTTCGATATGTAATGTGTATTGTACCACAGCATGATAACGCTTTGCACGATTTCGTGGATGATGATACTCTTGAATAGCTCTATTCAATACCTTTTCAATGGTATAAACATACAGCCCCATGCGACTTTTTCCTTTTTCCAAAACTTAAAAAGTTCTTATCTAGTCGTCATTACAAGTCCCGACAAGCCTCAGTCAGTGCCTCAGAGGTCTACCTAAATTAGCATACCGTGACACATTTCAGAAATGGATTCAGAGATCGAAATTATGCATTTCAAACCGCGGAGAATACTTTGAAGGGATGTAATGTTCATTTCACTATTTGAGTCGAATGCTTTTGAGATATCATACAATACACATTACATATCAAACAGCCGCTCGTACATGTATAACAGCCGTTGTCAAGTACAGTAATGTTTCCCATTGCTAGAACTGTAAAACACACATAGTGAAATACTGGGGAGGACCAATTTTAATTTGTTATTATTATTTAATATCATTATTGTACTTTTATATAGCGCTTTATCTAATCAAGACAATATTAGCCTAAAGTGCTTTACATGTAACACAAACTAAAACAAAGAACAAAAAATACACAGAAAAGGGCATAAAATAATACTAAAATTAACATAGTAACTATTTATAAATGTAATTTGTTACAGTATATAAGTTCATAATACGTTTAAAACTACATGGAATGAAAATCCCTTTGTAGTAGGCATGAGTTCGTTATAAGTGTGTTCGTTATAACCATGTTCTACTGTACTGTCACCCTGTAGAGAGTGCAGCTTTTACACACACAGGGAAACATGATGGGTTTTTGGCCAATCAGATTCAAATATTTTACATGAAAGTATAGATATCAGCCAATCGGATTCATAGAGAGAGAACCTTACCATCATAACTAGGTAAAATGTCATGAAGAAGGTGCGTGATACTTCTCCAATGTGATGCGCAAACCCTTCCTGTAAAATCAGAAATACACAGAGTTACACACCTTCCTGTAAAATCAGAAATACAGAGTTACACACCTTCCTGTAAAATCAGAAATACACAGATAGAGTTACACACCTTCCTGTAAAATCAGAAATACACAGATAGAGTTAAACACCTTTCTGTAAATATCACAAATAAACAGTTACACACCTTCCTGTAAAATCAGAAATACACAGATAGAGTTACACACCTTCCTGTAAAATCAGAAATACACAGATAGAGTTACACACCTTCCTGTAAAATCAGAAATACACAGATAGAGTTAAACACCTTTCTGTAAATATCACAAATAAACAGTTACACACCTTCCTGTAAAATCAGAAATACACAGATAGAGTTACACACCTGTAAACAGTAGCATTATATCGTAAGCCTGATATGTTCAGCTTGATAGAGATACATACCATTATTATAAACCAGTTGTTGACGACTGTTAGCTCAAATAATGTCACTAAAACAGAAAATATTGAAGCAGTTTAATTAGTACTATCACTGAAGATCATACAAATTTATACATCGTAAACAAACAACCATGCAGTAAAATTATTTCATATCAAAGAAATTTAAATCTTTACCCAAATATCTCAACCAACCATTTCAAGCTGAACATTTTGTGTAATATATTGTTATCCAGGGATTTTTTGTTTTTTTTTGTTTTTCAAACTACCACCCCTCCCTTTGAAATGGGAAAAATTAGCGACATTTTCCTCAAATTGGGAAAAATTATTCATAGTACATTAAAATGGTAAAGATGCATAAAATAATCAAATAACAATTTTTTATGTTTGAGGTTTATTTCAGATCTGATTTTAAATCATAAAATAAATCATTATTTAACATTAAATATGTATTGGAAGTCAGTACACCTTGTATAGATATTATTTACTTTTTCTAAGAAATACTTATTGTCTAACTTCATAAAGAAAATAATAAATCATTAATTCACCCATAATCTTGTAAATATTATATTAATAATCAAGTTTCCCGAATGTCTCTCCTGTTTGTATTTTCGGATTTTAGTAAAACCCTATACTGTTGGCCACTTCCTGTTATTAGTCTGACCCTACATATAATGGCAGTCAAACGAAATTGTCAACAATATGGCTTAATGTGTATCTGGAAACTATATATTTCGCTGTATATCTGCTTATATGGATGCCTCTATTGTTTTACATATTTTTTACAAAACCTTTTGCATGTGCAGTGGTTTGGAGAATAAAACTGAAGAAAAAAACAGATTTACTCGTTGTCAGCAATATACGGTAACTTTTTTTATTAAATGTCCTAATTTCCCTAGATCTGAAATGGAAAAACATATATATATAATTGGGAAAAAATAGCTAATTTTAGTGAGGGGAAACAGCCGAATATCGGTGGCATTTTGGCCCCCCCCAAAAATCACTGTTATCGATCGTCAAATGTAATGTAATCTTGGTCTGGCTGTTACACAATGTTAAAATAGAGATTGACTTTCCCCCAGATATAAGTATATTTCTGAAGTCGTTGAGATAGAAGTACCCAGACTAGTAAGAGATTGACTTACCCCCAGATATAAGTATATTTCTGAAGTCGTTGAGATAGTAGTATCCAGACTAGTAAGAGATTGACTTACCCCCAGATATAAGTATATTTCTGAAGTCGTTGAGATAGTAGTACCCCAGACTTGAGGACTCGTTGCTGTATCTATAGAATGCTTCTACGCTGGAGTTTCTGCAAAGTTAGTCAAACAAAAGAAATACGTGGAGCGCCAAATTAACTTAAACTTAAATACTGCAGATATCTTTAATTATTTGAAGATATCAATTCATTTTATGCACACAATAATTCAATAAAAGATCTCTTCAAATGATTAATGATATCTTCAATTATGAATTGAATGAAAGAAAACAGAGGTGAGCAAGCTCGCACACCCCACACTCCACCATTGCTTGACAATGCCTCACATAATGAATGGTAATGCTATGCATCACTGCAAGAACAGGACAGACAGACTCAAAATTCAAGTTCAATAAGGGCATAACTCCCACAAAAATTATTGAATCAGAATTTACTGGGAATATGCACATCTACACAGTATGTCCTTGTAAAGTACAATGTTTCACAAAATTCTGTTCAGCGGTCTCGGAGAAGTTGCGCTGACAAGAACAGGACAGATAGGCTCAAAAGTCTACTTTCAAAAGGGGCATAACTCCCACAAAAATTACTGAAACAGAATTTTCTGGGAATATATGCACATCTACACAGTGTGTCCTTATTAATTACAAAGTTTCATGAAATTCTGTTGAGCAGTCTCAGAGGAGTTGTGCTGACAAGAACAGGACAGACGGGCTCAGAAGTCTAAGTTCAAAAGGGGCGTAACTCCCAGAAAAATTGTTGAATCAGAATTTCCTGGGAATATGCACATCTGCACAGTGTGTCCTTATTAACTACAAAGGTTAACAAAATTCTGTTGAGCGGTCTCAGAGGAGTTGCGCTAACAAGAAAGGGATTGACGGACTGAGAGACTGGTCAAAAACATTATACCCTCCGCAACTTCGTTGCGTGGGGTATGATAATACGAGTTGTAGCTGTGTGATCATGAGAGACACGATATCTATATTTCTTTGTTACAGACAAAGACACTGTAAGACTGTAAATATAACTGGATTTTGTGTTATTACAGACAAAGACACTGTAAGACTGTAAATATAACTGGATTTTGTGTTATTACAGACAAAGACACTGTAAGACTGTAAATATAACTGGATTTTGTGTTATTACAGACAAAGACACTGTAAGACTGTAAATATAACTGGATTTTGTGTTATTACAGACAAAGACACTGTAAGACTGTAAATATAACTGGATTTTGTGTTATTACAGACAAAGACACTGTAAGACTGTAAATATAACTGGATTTTGTGTTATTACAGACAAAGACACTGTAAGACTGTAAATATAACTGGATTTTGTGTTATTACAGACAAAGACACTGTAAGACTGTAAATATAACTGGATAACCTTGGTCGATAAACCAAGGACACACAGTACTGCAGATAAACAGGACTTACTTGCAGCAGTTCCTGAGATCTACACACAGTGCTGCAGATAAACAGGACTTACTTGCAGTAGTTCCTGAGATCGACACACAGTAGTGCGGATAAACAAGACTTACTTGCAGCAGTTTCTGAGATCTACCCACAGTACTGCAGATAAACAGGACTTACTTGCAGCAGTTTCTGAGATCCACATACAAGAAACACTCCATGGCAACGATGGCAAAGAAATAGTAAACCAGCATAATAACAACCACCAGACTGAAAAAAAAGGTTAAAGGTCAGGCTAAAAATAGTCATTGTTACCACATTCGTAACATAGCCTAGACAATGACTTGTTACATCAAATGAATCCGAGATAATCTAGCCCTTTGAATACAATAAGGACACAATATCATAGAGCTAATAAATAGTCTATTATAAAATCTGCATAAAATCTAGAGAATGTTAGTGTTCAATATCCTGAGAATTTATTGAATGCTAACTTTGCATTGCATAAATTGTATGCGCCCGAAACATTCTGAGTATGAGCGTTCAATATTGACGTTACCGTAACGACGTAAACAAGCCAAAATGGCAGACGACAGTCCTCCGAATCTGACAGAGCCGGTATTTGATATTTACTTAAGCAAATGTTTTACTGTACATAAATTATAATGTCCCCATTCACAAAATTAGTTTGCTTCATGCATTAATGACAGGTTGAATATTGAACAGTTAAGAAAAAAATGCTGATATTGCACACCTTCACCTTAGATGCCAATATTGATGAATTCTCATCTATTTTGGAATATTTTGAGTGAAAAGGGATATAATTTAACAACTAAATACTTTAGCTGAATAATAAAAGGGTTATTGAACTTATATTGGTGAATATTGGCACTCGTTGGCTGTCAAAATGCACTCGCAAGCTCGTGCATTTTCAAAGCCAAATCGTGCCAATATTCACCAATATAAGTTCAATAACCCTATATTATTGTATGCTGGAGGATCTTTAAAGTAATATTGTTGTTAGGTGATCATTATCATTTTTTTTAAAAACCATTTAATGTGAATCTAAAAAATAGCCATGACTTTTGAACATCTTTACCTGATGAGTCTGGAGAAGAGGATGAACAGCGTTCCTAGGACATCTCTGTAACTTCTCTTCATCCGGAATAATCTGTCAAAATAATGTCAAATTAACAGAACATGTTTGTAACTTCATCCGGAATAATCTGTCAAAATAATGTCAAATTAACAGAACATGTTTGTAACTTCATCCGGAATAGTCTGTCAAAATAATGTCAAATTAACAGAACATGTTTGTAACTCCATCCGGAATAATCTGTCAAAATAATGTCAAATTAACAGAACATGTTTGTAACTTCATCCGGAATAGTCTGTCAAAATAATGTCAAATTAACAGAACATGTTTGTAACTCCATCCGGAATAATCTGTCAAAATAATGTCAAATTAACAGAACATGTTTGTAACTCCATCCGGAATAATCTGTCAAAATAATGTCAAATTAACAGAACATGTTTGTAACTTCATCCGGAATAGTCTGTCAAAATAATGTCAAATTAACAGAACATGTTTGTAACTCCATCCGGAATAATCTGTCAAAATAATGTCAAATTAACAGAACATGTTTGTAACTTCATCCGGAATAGTCTGTCAAAATAATGTCAAATTAACAGAACATGTTTGTAACTTCATCCGGAATAATCTGTCAAAATAATGTCAAATTAACAGAACATGTTTGTAACTTCATCCGGAATAGTCTGTCAAAATAATGTCAAATTAACAGAACATGTTTGTAACTTCATCCGGAATAATCTGTCAAAATAATGTCAAATTAACAGAACGTCTCTGTAACTTCTCTTCATCCGGAATAATCTGTCAAAATAATGTCAAATTAACAGAACATGTTTGTAACTTCATCCGGAATAATCTGTCAAAATAATGTCAAATTAACAGAACATCTCTGTAACTTCTCTTCATCCGGAATAATCTGTCAAAATAACGTAAAATTAACAAAACGTCTCTGTAACTTCTCTTCATCCGGAATAATCTGTCAATTGTCAAATTAACAGCGGACTATTCTTGTTATGAAACAATGTACTGACATACTCACCTGAGAAGTCTAAATGGCCGGAGGACTGTGATGTAGAAAAACGAGTCGTTGAAGTACTCCCCTAATAAACCAATGACACTGGTCACCGTCACCAGAAAGTCAAACCTACAAAGTAGCACGAAGTGATGAACACACAGGGTAACAACATGGATTCCCATCATTCTAAATTACTCTGCAAGTCCAAGACTACCTGTGAAAATTCTCTAATTTGATGTAGTTAACACCTATAATCGATCATTAGTCAATTTGTCTATCATAATCTTACAGCATTCGTACAGTTAAAATGATACTGGATGTTTCAAATCAGGTGACCTGACAGTTGTCAATACATAGGCTAAACATGGTCCTGCCGTTTCTAACAATTCTTTTAATTCAATAGTATCTATCTTAAAATGAATATACAGTCAATTTGTTATTGACATTAATCAATCATCAGGCAGTATTTTTAAAAGATATAAAATAAAGTGGGCATTTTACAGTGGTTTAAGGGTTACAAAATTTGATTACCAAATTGATCACATCCATGTGAAGTTTCAAGCTA
Source organism: Ostrea edulis (assembly GCF_947568905.1). Lineage (NCBI taxonomy): Eukaryota > Metazoa > Mollusca > Bivalvia > Ostreida > Ostreidae > Ostrea > Ostrea edulis. Next base: position 3,563,210 of record NC_079164.1, read on the forward strand.
GAAGAATGATTTCGATTGGATGATTGAATCACATGAATGTACAGGATATACAGAAATAAAACAATTTCGATTGGATGATTGAATCACATGAATGTACAGGATATACAGAAATAAATCAATTTTGATTGGATGATTGAATCACATGTACAGGATATACAGAAATTAAAAAATTTTGATTGGATGATTCACCATATAGAAATAAAACAATCTTTAAGATATCCATTAAAGTGTCAATACTTTCTACCCTTTAGAATAACAAATATTTCTTACAAATCCCATCCTGTTGTAAAATATTCAAGTGGACCTTTGGCAAGAATCTTGACTGAAGCTTCTATGGTGTATACTGAAAAGCAACACATTGTTGGTTACATTTCTGTCTTACATACCTGTACACATTGGATTTAAAAAAAAAAAAATTCACGTAATCATTTTACACATGTACGTGCATACTATTGAACCATTAAGTAAACTTACTGCATATAAAAATGATGGAGGCCCACGTGATAGTAAAGTTGTAATGTTTAACATTGATGTTCTGTTCTGTAAATAGAGTTTAGTCATTACAGTAAAGTTGTAATGTTTAACATTGATATTCTGTTCTGAAAATAGAGTTTAGTCATTACAGTAAAGTTGTAAATGTTTACCATTGATGTTCTGTTCTGTAAATATAGTTTAGTCATTACAGTAAAGTTGTAAATGTTTAACATTGATATTCTGTTCTGTAAATAGAGTTTAGTCATTACAGTAAAGTGGTAGAGTTTAACATTGATGTTCTAAAATTAGCAGCACTTTTCATAAATACTTTTTTTCAAAATGTCCACACTTGCATTAAATGACTTCCAAAACATTAGACATTTATGCATTAGTGGTACTAAATACCTTCCAATACATGTGGCTTTTCACCTCTTGATGAAACTTACTTGAAAGTGTAATCGTCTCAACCAGGATCCAGATAAAATTTGCCGCTATAACAAAGTCTGAAAAAGCAATATCTTAATTTTTTACTGTAAGTTTTAATGTGTATTCTCCTAATTTGATTTTTAGCACTAAATCTGTAATTTAAAAATACATAATTAACACAAAAAGTGTGCATGAATTTGTTGTTTAATAGGTAAAATATCCAAGATTATTTAAACCTGTAGCTGCGATGAATTAGATATTTATGATGTATGACATAAAAAACAAGATTTAGTATAGATTTCACACCACTTTCTATGACCTAAGATTGCTGATTTTCAACACGTTTGTATGGGCCACTTATGTCATTTTCTATGACCTAAGATTGCTGATTTTCAACACATGTTTGTATGGGCCACTTATATCAATCACAATAAGATTTACTCATGTTAGTCTTTATATCTTGATGATAAAAAGGAATTCATCTTCGTTTAATTGACACATGTAGCCAACTTCAAAAAACATTTCAAAGAATGCAGAAAATATTGTAATGTCACACTCCAGAAAGAAAAAGCAATCAGTTTTGGGAAAATATAAATTTAATATTTGATTGTGTAAATGATTATTGCATTTCAGAGAAAGCAAAGAATCTTTAAAATTTCAAGGCCAGAAATTACAATTGTCAAACCTCGCCCTTCATAGAATGACTTCTAAATTCATCATTAATATCAAACACGTACAGCAATAAAGTAACCATTTTTTTAAAAATGCTTAGATGTAAGTTTATATTGTAAATGTACTCTAATTACAAAAAAACTCTTTTCTACATAAATATTTGTTACTTACAAATGAACACTTCAAACCATCGCCAATTAACAAAATCATGCAATTCTGAAAAGAAACGAGACCGTCGTGAGAAATATACAAGTGGGAAGCGAGGAGGCGACTGGCTCCTGCTTCTCTTAGATTTGTGATTATAAAATTTGAATTCTTTCACGTAAATCAAAATATCAACACATGTATAAAAAAAAACAACCAAAACAAACAAGATGTACTGTGAGCAATGCTCACTAAGAATACCCCCCGCTTACCCCAATCTCCCAAAGGGTGTTGTTAATAGGTATAAATTACCTCTTTCCTGAGTGTAAAAATATGGTATGCATTTGTAGAAGAAAATGGAAGATATAGTCCAAACACAAATCCATGGCATAAACCTATAATTTTGACTTTGAGATCAAAGGTCAAGGTCATAAAGAGGTCATGAATGTACATGACACATAGTCTCATGGTGATACACCCATGTCTTATGGTATGACCAGTGTTCGAGCTGGGCTTCGCCATTTTCGCCAATGGCGAATTTTTTTCAAAAATGGCGAAAAAAAATTGAAAGTGGCGAAAATCCCTTTTTGCAATAAATTGTATTTTAAATCCTGTCAGTTACGCATTATAGCCTGTTTGTTTATGCAGTCAAAATCTGTTTATTCAGTCAACGCGTGCGACCGGAAATCTCGCGTCGCTCCAGTGCACACAGAGCTGGTCACAGCCTCAGGTAATTTATGGCTGCAATCGGTGATTATGTAATAAAGTACATCGGACAGCTGTTTACCCTGCTGTGGTCAATTGTTTAACATTTAAAGTCTTATTCATTTTCGTGTTATCATCTCCACATTAATGTCAATTCTTAACCAGAGAACCGACCGGTAATTAAATTGGCCGTATTATTGTGTATAATGTATATATGAATACATCAATTGTTTGTTTTTGCAGCCAAATTCGTTGATTACAAGATTTTGATTTTAATGTGTTTGATTTTAGTTCGAATATTTCATAAACAATGCGGTCGGTCACCATTGATATGGACATAGCAATTTTAATAAATAATTTTCTTTGAAGTTCGTTGCGCAACAGTATAAAAATGCTAATCTCATAAGACTATGCACCCCATTCTATTTTGACACTAAACTTGTAGCTTCTGACCCTAGTCAGTCTAAAATTAAAACATAACTATGTTTGGCTTTACAGTCAACCACACCTGCTCAAACATCTGATTCTGTCCAAATTGCAAAATCTTCCATACAAAAACGGAAATTTAATAGGGAATGGTTGAGATACGACTCTAAATTGGGCTTGATGTTTTGTGACATCTGCATTTCGGGCAATGTACACAATGTTTTCACTGAGGGGTGTAGCATCATGAAGTTTATATTTATATGATTTATTATCTGAATTTTGATTTCCATAATAGAATTTATCAAACAAAAAAACTTATTATTTCAGAAAGAAGTGTTTAGGTATGGTAGCTGGATATGATTAAGTAATGTAACTGATTCAAAATGCTAAAATAAGTGTAATGAATAAAATAATATATAATATGATGGAAATAATTGTAAAGCATGCAATTATTTGTGCCGCGCCGCTCCCCGAAAAAGTGGCGAAAGGGAATTCTGGTCCAGTGGGAGCACTGGGTATGACTATGTCAAAACCCTATAATCAATTTTGACCTTGAGGTCAAAGTTCAAGGTCATATACAGGTCATGAAGGTACTCGACACATCGTCTCATGGTGATACACTCATGTGTCAAATATGATATGCCTATGTCAAAGAACAAAGAAGTCATGGCCCGGACATGAATCCATTGTAAAAACCTTTAATTTTGACCTTGAGGTCAAGGTCATATGGAGGTCATGAAGGTACATGACACATCGTCTCCTGGTGATACACTCATGTGTCAAATATGGTATGCCTATGTTAAAGAACAAAGAAGTTATGGCCCGGACACGAATCCATTGTAAAAAAAACTTTAGTTTTGACCTTGAGGTCAAGGGTCAAGGTCATATGGAGGTCATGAAGGTACATGACACATCGTCTCATGGTGATACACTCATGTGTCAAATATGGTATGCCTATGTCAAAGAACAAAGAAGTTATGGCCCGGACACGAATCCATTGTAAAAAACCTTTAATTTTGACCTTGAGGTCAAGGGTCAAGGTCATATAGAGGTCATGAAGGTACATGACACATCATTTCATGGTGATCTACCTGTGTGCCAAATATGGTATGCCTAAGTCAAAGAACAAAGAAGTTATGGCCCGGACACGAATCTGCACAGACAGACAGACGGACAGACGGACGGACAGACGGACAGACAGACAGACAGAGTGATTCCTATATACCCCCCAGAACTTCGTTCAGGGGGTATAAAAACATAAAATAAACAGGAGGGAAAATTTTTTTAATTTACCAACTAATTTATTCCTTAATTAAAATGTTCTTGCAGGTACGTGATCGATTTACCAATGACAATATTGGGATTGGAGTTTACTTTCTGCTTTATCGGCGCCTTTTTATGAAAGCCGTAAGGCAGAAAATACTCACTTTTGAAAATAAAGTTGAAGGGGTGCTTGAAATGTGTTGACCAGATCTTAAATTCATCTTGCTTGGGCTGAAAGAAGAATCCTAGAGAATTATAGACACAATGTATAAACAGGTGCTTGTTCTGATCCACAATAAAAGACTAGGTACATGTACCAGTGGTGGATCCAAAATTATAAAATCCAAGTGCTACATTAGTTCTAGGAAATAGATCTGTGTGTCAAGGGATATTTAAAACTACACCTAACATTGTCCTATTCACTTCACAGACAAAATCAATCCGCAGTCTCTTTGACACTGACCTCCCACTGAAGGTCAAGGACACTGAATACATTGTAAAATTCTTCCAGACTCAGTTTGCCGACCTTGGACGTATTCAGGGTTTTGAAAGACAAATAGGCATCCAATCTCTCTAAAGAAAAAAATAAAGCAATAGTTCAAAGCATATTACCTCTCCGTGTTAACTGAGGATGACTCATTAGAGAAAAACATTTTAATAAAATACTTACTTTTATTTGGCTTTAGGTACTTGAGCATACCCATAAAGTTTCGAATACTGACTTTATTTCTATCCTACAAAACATAATTCAACATAAAGTTTTGAATACCGACTTTATTTCCATCCTACAAAACATGATTCAACGCAAAGTTTCGAATACCAGCTTTATTTCTATCCTAGAAAACATGGTTCAACATAAAAAATTTCTTGTTTTGCAAAAATATTTTTTTTTATTATCTATTGCCACTGTAAAAAGGAAATTTGAGGTTGGGAATATAATCATTTTGGATTGTAATAAGGAGAAAATCACTAAAATAAACCCTCATGTGAATGAAGTCTATAATTATTTATTTCTCACCATGACCCCCCTACCCTGCAGAGATTTATAATACATTTATCAATAAAACAAAAATTAACTGCAAAAAATAACCCACACCCAGTCCTACAAAAGTTAATTAAACCCACACCCAGTCCTACAAAAGTTAATTAAACCCACACCCAGTCCTACAAAAGTTAATTAAACCCACACCCAGTCCTACAAAAGTTAATTAAATCCACACCCAGTCCTACAAAAGTTAATTAAATCCACACCCAGTCCTACAAAAGTTAATTAGATTTATCTGAATCACCTCCCTTTACGCCTAGAAAACGGTGAAACTTTGGTACATACACAGACACTCGATGTTTTGAATATCAATAAAAAAAATTGTCTTCCTATTTCTTTACAGGAAGAATTTCTTTCTATTATTGATATTTAAAATGTCGAGTGTCTGTGGGTACATATATTGATTTCAATCTGAAGGCAAAATTTACTGGGGTATCCGACAAGTAATGACACATTTTGATAAGAAAAGCTCAAACGTCCTCTGGATCAACAGAGCTGATTCTTTTTAATTAAATGAGTTTTGCTATACTCTGTTAAAATACCTGTTGTGTTACAAGGAGTTTAAAGGCATGCTGACAGCCGGTTCTCTTGTGGAAATATAACCTCTTTAATTTCCTCTTCTCCAGATTCGAAAAGGTATCGTAGACAACAGCCAGTAACTAAGAAAACATATCAGACTCAGTTAATATAGGAACTTCAGTAGGAAAACTACTGAGATCTATGGGGTGGAATTTATAGCTGTAAAGATATTGAAAAGAATAGAGCAAAATGGCAGTGTTTAGATTTCTTTTGAAGGGCGTTTCATAAAGGTATACAACATTTAGGTTAAGGCTACAAATGGGTGTTTTCATACAAATGAGATTCTAAAAACGTATAATTAACAGTAAAACTCTCCTTTTATACAGTGTGGGCACATTTACATCTAAATATTGTAAAATTACAGTAAAACTCTAATTTTATACAGTGTGGGCCCATTTACATCTAAATATTGTATAATTAACAGTAAAACTCTCCTTTTATACAGTGTGGGCACATTTACATCTAAATATTGTATAATTACAGTAAAACTCTTCTTTTATACAGTGTGGGCACATTTACATCTAAATATTGTAAAATTACAGTAAAACTCTTTTTTTACACAGTGTGGGCACATTTACGTCTAAATATTGTATAATTACAGTAAAACTCTCCTTTTACACAGTGTGGGCACATTTACATCTAAATATTGTATAATTACAGTAAAACTCTCCTTTTATACAGTGTGGGCACATTTACATCTAAATATTGTATAATTACAGTAAAACTCTCCTTTTATACAGTGTGGGCACATTTACATCTAAATATTGTATAATTACAGTAAAACTCTTTTTTTACACAGTGTGGGCACATTTACATCTAAATATTGTATAATTACAGTAAAACTCTCCTTTTATACAGTGTGGGCACATTTACATGCTGGTTGTATGTGACATGTAACACTTCATACTGACGATGACATCATGTATTTCTGTACACAGTAAAACACAGTTATAGTGAACCTCCAGGGCCAGCAAAAAAGTTTGTATTGACCAAACTTAATTATACAGAACAACAGAGTTATAATGAATCTCCAGGACCAGCGAAAAACAGTTCATTGTAACCAAACTTCATTATACAGTAAAACACGGTTATAGTCCACCTTCAGAGCCAGTGAAAAACAGTTCATTATAACCAAACTTTGTTACAGTAAAACATGGTTATAGTGAACCTCCAGGGTCAGCGAAAAACAGGTTGTTGTAACCAAACTTCATTATACAGTAAAACATGGATATAGTTTTCCTTCAGAGCCAGTGAAAAACAGTTTGTTATAACTAAAATTCATTATACAGTAAAACACGGTTATAGTGAACCTTCAGGGCCAGCAAAAAAAAAAGTTCATCATAACAAAACTTCATTATACAGTAAAACATGGTTATAGTGAACCTTCAGAGCCAGTGAAAAATATCTATTTACTGGCTATGAGGACAATAGCAAGTTTATTTCCCCCAAGACAGCAACTATTTCTCGAGGCGCATATTGTCCGAATAGTCAGTAAATCGGTGTTTTATCATACCGAAGTAGACTTTACTCGTGTCAGACATACCAAAGTGAAGTAAGGGCTGTTCCAGAAATGATCAAATGGGTGGGGGTGGGGTGGGGGGGGGGGGGGGGGGTGGGCGGCAAATGATATTTTTTTGTGTAGGTGGTCGTATTTTTTCATATTTTATTTGGTCTGTGGTTGGACTGTTAAAACAAGAGGTACTGTGAGCAATGCTCACTAAGAATACCCCCCGCTTACCCCAATCTCCCAAAGGGTGTTGGTAATAGGTATAAACTACCTCTTTTCTGAGTGTAAAAAACAAATGGCATGACAAACCGAACCATATTGCTACTTCGATGTCCAGTGCGCGTGACCTTTGACCTTTTGACCCCAAAATCGATAGGGAACATCTTCATCCCATGGGTAGTCCATATGTATGATATGGTGACGGTAGGTGGAAAAGATAATGCTTTAGAGCCCGGAAACCATATTGCTACTTCGATGTCCAGTGCGCTTGACCTTTGACCTTTTGACCCCAAAATCAATAGGGAACATCTTTATCCCATGGGTAGTCCATATGTATGATATGGTGACGGTAGGTGGAAAGGATAATGCTTTAGAGTCCGGAAACCATTGCGTCTACAGACGGACGGACGGACGGACGGACAACCCGATTCCAGTATACCCCCCCCCCCCCCCCCCCCACAACTTGTTGCAGGGGGTATAAAAATATTTATTATGGGTAGTGGGTAGTTTCTATTGTTTTATTTTGTGCCACGTGGGTGTTGAGTTTTCAGAATATTTTTATTGTCGCTCTTGTCGTGTTGGTTACAAAACGTCGGAGGGAAAATTGAAAACGTGCTTTCGAAATGCTGCTTTCGAAATCGGAAATCGGAAGTAACATAGAACTATTCGAGTTGTCGCTCTTTGCAGCGCATAACTTTCCATTACGGCACTCTTCAAGTTAGAGGCGCGTTTAGTAGGGTCCCTTTGGACGTGATGTCGGCGAACTCTGTTCTGTAGATTATTACAGTTTACAGTGCATCGATTTTGGGAATATTTTGAAACCAATAGGTATTCCGTTTTCTAATAAAAATAGGCAAACCTTAGTTGATTTATACGAGGGTACCAATGCGTTATATTTATCAGTCAGTGTGATGGTGATATGCAGGCCTCCGGGCGCGGGCTCCATTAGAAGACGAAGGATTCGTGGAAAAACATATCCATACCCATTTCATGATAATAGCATCGTTTGGACTCCCAATCTTTCCAACATTCCCGCCATAGATGCCTTTGATTGTTGATGTGACATCGTTTCTTCAGAACTACTGTGATACAATGTCACACAGGCATTACCGCGTCATTGACTAGAATGTTTGTCCTGAAAACCTCGCGAGATTTGTACCGTTTTCATTTTTTAAAATATTTTTATCGTGGGTCTGGTTAGTTTTTTTTTTATTAGATGGGTCATTGTAAAATGAGTTTATCAATTTGATGGGTCATAGGGTAATTTTTTTTTTTTTTTTATGGGTGCTTGGTATATACAAAAGGTGCCTCCCGATCATCCCCCCCCCCCCCCCCCCCCCCCCCCATGTATTTATTTCTGGAATAGCCCTAAACTAACATTTGGCTTTAGCATAGATGGAATCGACTGAGGTGATCCGAGTGGTAAACTAATTAGTTATCAGACTTTGATCACAGAAAAGAAAACGTAGGAAAATATAGCATCCGGTAAATAGTTTCGAGACTATTTCCCTAGGGTGAGATAGTTCAGAAATTATTTCATGGCTAGCGTTATCCAGAAGAAATAACAAATTCATTCACCTAAAATTTATATAGTAAAAAGCATTCTGAGGTATAATAATTCATTATAACCAAACTTTGTTATAAAGTAAGACACGGTTATTATCATGAACCTCCAAATTATACAGTAAAATACAGTCATAGTGAACCTCCAAATTATACAGTAAAACACGATCATAGTGAACCTCCAAATTATACAGTAAAACACCGTCATAGTGAACCTTCAAATTATACAGTAAAACACGGTCATAGTGAACCTTCAAATTATACAGTAAAACATGATCATAGTGAACCTTCAAATTATACAGTAAAACACGGTCATAGTGAAACTCCAAATTATACAGTAAAACACGGTCATAGTGAACCTCCAAATTATACAGTAAAACACGGTCATAGTGAAACTCCAAATTATACAGTAAAACACGGTCATAGTGAACCTCCAAATTATAAATTAAAACACGGTCATAGTGAACCTCCAAATTATACAGTAAAACACCGTCATAGTGAACCTCCAAATTATACAGTAAAACACGGTCATAGTGAACTTCCAAATTATACCGTAAAACACGGTCATAGTGAACCTACAGGGCAGTGAAAAACAGCTCATTTTAACTAAACTTCATCACAGTGTTCCTTACAGCCAAACTTTGTTATATCCAATAAAATTGTCATTAATTTCCTCTCACAGGGGAATAAACATAACTTCGCAAAAAGTCTTAATTCATTATGTAAGCATTTCCTTATAACAGTGTTTTACTGTAGTACATGTAATCAGAAAACCAATGACATCAACAATACAACTGTCACCCAAGGGCATACATGAAATAATGTAAAACACCTAGACCAGACCTCAACTTACAGATTCATTTTAAATAACTACATTTTCTTTGCAGAAAAAGCAGTGTATTTTGTTTAGCATGTTTTAAATGTTTAGAAATTAGCACTGAAGGAAGAAGGCAGAACTTACTAAATTCATAAGGAAGTACAGGACTAAAGCGAGGTATACGATAAAAAAGGCAGCATTCCATGGCGAGTCAGCGTAGGCAGGCATCATTACATCTGGGAAACTGCCAATGAGAGTGAACGACCGTTAGTGCTAAATATCTGCCGATTTATATCCTTACGTCAGGGAAACTGAATGACAGAAAACTGACAGAACAGATGGCAGATAGACAAAGGTGACAGAAAACTGATAGGTTTTTATTCTTTAACTACTTTTTTTTAATTACTTTAAAAATCGATTTATCTTTTTAAATTGGTATTGGTAAAGTAAGCCTTTTTAATTTTAAGGGTATAATTTACAACAAAAATGGTACGTACTCCTTTCAGAAGGAAGGAAAATCCCTGTACATACATGTATGATATAATAAACAGTTGTATGGGGACTTTCCTAAATTATATTGACTTAAAGAATGAAATAAAGGTGTGAAAAGTTTGTGCATACTTGGCTGTCGTCAACAAGACAAAGAGACTGATGAAGCTGTCCTGGAGTGTGCTGAAATACTGCAACAGAAACAAGGAGGATTAAATCCAGCAGCCTAACTACCACGCTTCAGCTGAACGATTTCTCAATCACAGCAGCCTAACTACCACGCTTCAGCTGAACGATTTCTCAGCAGCCTAACTACCACGATTCAGCTGAACGATTTCTCAATCACAGCAGCCTGACTACCACGCTTCAGCTGAACGATTTCTCAGCAGCCTAACTACCACGCTTCAGCCGAACGATTTCTCAATCACAGCAGCCTAACTACCACGCTTCAGCCGAACGATTTCTCAATCACAGCAGCCTAACTACCACGCTTCAGCTGAACGATTTCTCAATCACAGCAGCCTAACTACCACGCTTCAGCAGAACGATTTCTCAGTCACAGCAGCCTAACTACCACGCTTCAGCTGAACGATTTCACAGCAGCCTAACTACCACGCTTCAGCAGAACGATTTCTCAATCACAGCAGCCTAACTACCACGCTTCAGCTGAACGATTTCTCAATCACAGCAGCCTAACTAACACGCTTCAGCCGAACGATTTCTCAATCACAGCAGCCTAACTACCACGCTTCAGCTGAACGATTTCTCAGCAGCCTAACTACCACGCTTCAGCCGAACGATTTCTCAGCAGCCTAACTACCACGCTTCAGCCGAACGATTTCTCAGCAGCCTAACTACCACGCTTCAGCCGAACGATTTCTCAATCACAGCAGCCTAACTACCACGCTTCAGCTGAACGATTTAACCAGCAGCCTAACTATCACGCTTCAGCTGAACGATTTCTCAATCACAGCATACCTAACTACCACGCTTCAGCTGAACGATTTCTCAATCACAGCAGCCTAACTACCACGCTTCAGCCGAATGATTTCTCAATCACAGCAGCCTAACTACCACACTTCAGCTGAACGATTTCTCAATCACAGCAGTCTAACTATCACGCTTCAGCCGAACGATTTCTCAGCAGCCTAACTACCACGCTTCAGCTGAACGATTTCTCAATCACAGCAGCCTAACTACCACGCTTCAGCTGAACGATTTCTCAATCACAGCAGCCTAACTACCACGCTTCAGCCGAATGATTTCTCAATCACAGCAGCCTAACTACCACGCTTCAGCTGAACGATTTCTCAATCACAGCAGCTTAACTATCACGCTTCAGCCGAACGATTTCTCAGCAGCCTAACTACCACGCTTCAGCAGAACGATTTCTCAATCACAGTAGCCTAACTATCACGCTTCAGCCGAATGATTTCTCAGCAGCCTAACTACCACGCTTCAGCTGAACGATTTCTCAATCACAGCAGCCTAACTACCACGATTCAGCAGAACGATTTCTCAATCACAGCAGCCTAACTACCACGCTTCAGCCGAACGATTTCTCAATCACAGCAGCCTAACTACCACGCTTCAGCTGAACGATTTCTCAATCACAGCAGCCTAACTATCACGCTTCAGCCGAACGATTTCTCAGCAGCCTAACTACCACGCTTCAGCCGAACGATTTCTCAATCACAGCAGCCTAACTACCACGCTTCAGCCGAACGATTTCTCAGCAGCCTAACTACCACGCTTCAGTTGAACGATTTCTCAGCAGCCTAACTACCACGCTTCAGTTGAACGATTTCTCAGCAGCCTAACTACCACACTTCAGCCAAACGATTTCTCAATCACAGCAGCCTAACTACCACGCTTCAGCCGAACGATTTCTCAGCAGCCTAACTACCACGCTTCAGCTGAACGATTTCTCAATCACATTCATACAGGGGATACTTTATGTACTTGTCTATTACTAGAGTAATTTCTTCCTTCTTAAATTCTTGGGAATATGTAACAATTAAATTATCGACCGGTCAATATTTTTGACTGTCTCGTGGCAATGCACGTGAATTTAGCGATGAACGTGATGCTGCAATTCAACTGTACATATTCATCACCAGAACTCGGTCTTATAAATACTTGCATGTTGAAAAGTTTTTGAAAGATATCAAAATAGATTTAATTGGAGAATAAAACAGTAACTTCATATATTTCTGGAAAACAGTCTTCCACACCATCGAGGGCCAATAATTTCTACCGTTTCCCCGAGATACATGAAATAACTGTATTCTATTGAAATATCAAGCTCAGAAAGACATTCAACAAATACTTACTGTGTCATTTGGGACTTGAGAAAACAGGTAAAACCCTGCAGAGAAACAGTAATATGTGTATACACGTATTTCTGAAACACAACTGCCAACAGTTCTTTTAATCAACCTTTCCATCGGGTCTATATTGATACTAATTAATCAAACTTTTAACGAGTTTTAATAATTTTGATATTCCTGTCATTAGTACAAATGATAAAATAAGGCACTATTCTATATCACAAGGCACTATTCTATATCACAAGGCATTATTCTATATTACAAGGCATTATTCTATATCACAAGGCATTATTCTATATCACAAGGCATTATTCTATCACAAGGCACTATTCTATATCACAAGGCATTATTCTATATCACAAGGCACTAATCTATATCACAAAGCATTATTCTATATCACAAGGCACTATTCTATATCACAAGGCACTATTCTATATCACAAGGCACTATTCTATTTTACAGTACAGGAACTACTATGTAAATCTTGTGTTACCTAGTATGGAAAAAATCAGAATGAAGAACATGAGAAGAAAGATGAGTTCCAAAATCGGAGGCAACGACATCAATATCTGTCGACTGATTCTGAAATTTACGATTAAAAATCAATCAATATTACATCACAATGACATCGGTATCTGTCGACTGATTCTGAAATTTACAATTAAAAATCAATCAATATTACATCACAATGACATCAGCATCTGTCGACTGATTCTGAAATTTACGATTAAAAATCAATCAATTTCAAGTTTGTATATTGTTCACCTTATCAGGCTTATGTTAAACAAATAATCTACACATTTTTTTGAGATAATGATTTAGTGTGCTTGAAACAAATCAATTCATTTTTTAGGTACGTCTCTTTCCCTCTCCCCCTCTCTCATTCTCTCTCTAGCGCTCTCTCTCCCTCCCTCCATCTCTCTCTCCCTCTTTCTCTCTCTCTTTCTCACCTTCTGACTCCTCTGAAGTGGTGTGTGTCGATAAGAAAAAGTGGTCTGAGCGCCCTCGTGACTCGGAAATGATTCGTCTGTCGAATCAGCACCACGACAGACTCAATGAACATAATCAGAAGAGTAGCAGACTGAAAGCGAAATTAGGATATACAGTTCAACTTGTGTCTCCAACATCCATACCTCCAATACCATGGATATACAGTTCAACTTGTGTCTCCAACATCCATATCTCCAATACCATGGATATGCTGAAGCAAGTTGAAAGTCCCACCTACATTTTCTTTACCTATTTTAAACTCAATATCTCGAACCCTTGAATATATTTAAGTTTTTTCTCGGCACAATTGACTTTGAATCAACAATGTTTTCTTTTCACACAATTCCTCTTGCTAATAATATATGGAATATAAAATTAATGACAATAACTCTTATGAAACATACAAGACAGTTGTAAAAAAAAAAAAAAAAATCCAAATTATCACATTCTTATTAATTTCTATCTTTGGTAAAAGGCTTGTGCATCTTTACAGTTACAGTAAGAGTTATTGCCCTTTATTTAGTCATAAATATAGATTTGAGTTTCTTTCTTCAGGGTTTTGAACTTGGGGCAGTGATATTTCAGCCATATGGAAGTTAAATCAAGTGATTCTACTACAGATCTCACTAAAGAAAATACAAAGTCACACTTTGGTGTGTTAAAGTCCCTGAAACGTTCTTCTTTCCCACTTGAACGGTGAGCGAACGGTGAACGCACGGTGAGCGAACGGTGAACGCATGGTGAGTGAACGGTGAACGCAATTTGGTGAACAGTGAGCGAACGCAGAGCGCAAAGTGAACGAACAGTGAACGCAAAATGGTCTGTTTACTCGGAATGTTTTGGATTTTTCCCTGGGATTTTACTAATTTCATAATCAAGTAATAAAATACATGTACATGTATATTTCACCAATTAATAAACAATGAAATAAACCGGATAGCGTATTTTACAGTTCTGGATATATTCAATGTAATATATTTTTGTACAAGTACCGAGTATACATCACATGTATATATTTCATGAAATTATCGCAAATTGTACATTAATACACGCAACAGTCATACACAAACAAAAGCAAATTTCGTATGTACATTGCATATACATGTACCATTACGTGTACATATACATTTAATGCATGGGTATAATATATATACAATGCATGTGAAAAGGAAAACACTATAGTCTACAAGTGTAGTGACATCCAGAATTTACAGGTGTTCATGTATGGCTTCAGACTTTACGAGCTCGATCGTTTGGGATACCTGTAATTAACAAACAAAACATCCCGGAAAGGAGTCAAGATAGATGCAGTAAACAAACAATACGGACGGTATACCCTGTGTCAACACCTTAACACTCCTAACAATATTAAATATTCCTACTTAAATTTTAAATTTTGCATCATTCATTTGTCGCAGCTACATCGACACGAGGAAATAATCCTAGAATTTATGCACATGTAAGTACAAAACTTACTATTATTTATGTGACCATAGATTGCAGTCAGATCGTGCAATATTTGTATATATTTGATGTAGATAAAACTGTTTATTATACTGAACTACCCGTAGAATGTTTAAAGGCTAATGCAGAAATGTACCAGATAAACAATTACATGTACATCTTTGCATTAAGGACAAATGTTACAAAAGTTTCAAGTTGGCAAGAGTACTAAATATCATTTTATTGACAATGTCTTTCATAAATATAGGCGTAAAAATAGCTACATCAGTTTGAAATTCTGAGAGTACATACGGTACAATGTACATTATGTAGCATTGTTTGTTTTTATTTTTCAAAGTGGGGGGGGGGGGGACTTGTTTAAAACTCTTGTCAAGCAATGCAAAATAATTTAAATTATAATAATTTATGATTTTGCCCGAAGTTGTAAATGCTAAATCTTGAACACAGGGGAAGAGGTTTTCATTACCTGAAACTGCCTTATTTTTTGTACTTGGGTTAAATTCATAACGACAAGCTCTTACATGTATATTCGTCTCTCATTTAGAAGTTTTTTTTAACAAAAGCTCAAATGAACCTTTCGGCATTCACAGTGGATAATTCTGACATTTTGTACTTCAAAATTAAATTTCTGATATAGTAAGAAAATCTCCTTCCACTCTTACGCACATGTTCAATTTTCATTTTCGCCTTGTTATCAAGATTGGTCCTTTCACTTTGGTGTTCTCCGAATGACAAGGAAAAGACTGAGCGGTGAGCGCACGGTGAACGCTTTGTGAATGGTGAACGAACGGTGAGCGCACGGTGAACGCAAAACTGTGAACGGAGAGTGCACGGTGAATGCACGCTGAACGAACGGTGAACGCACAGTGAACGAACAGTGAGCGAACGGAAAAATGGTAAAGTAGAACGTTTCAGGGACTGTACATAAAATTAGTTATTCAAATACTTCTTCTCCATCAGTATTGATCATCATTACAAAGTAAAAACTGCCTAGTAATCCAACACCTAGCCAATCCAGTTTACTGGGCATTCCAACCTTTAGTTTCATTCTCAATTTCATATTTTTAATGTTTTTTACACTGTTTTTTCTAACACACTGTGCATTCTGACAAATAAATTGTCTCCCAGTGCATATCGGATTAGAAAGGTTTGACTGTTATACTATGAAATGTCAAATCAGACAGATTTTACTGTACTATGAAATGTCGGATTAGACAGGGTTGACTGTACTATGAAATGTTTGATTAGACAGGTTTCTCTGTACAAAGAAATGTCGGATTAGACAGGATTGACTGCACTATGAAATGTCGGATTAGACAGGTTTCTCTGTATTATGAAATGTCGGATTAGACTGGTTTTACTGTACCTTGATGGATGTTCTCTTGTGTCTGAAGAATGTTTTCCACCCGAGCCACCTTAATTTGATAGCCAACTGGAGAGTTAGGATCAGCTGTCCCAGGATTTCTAACGATCCATGGACCTGAGGTAAAGGACAGTTTAATCAGGATAGTAGATTTAAAGACAAAGGATGATCAAAGGTGTACTGTAGATCACTTCTATTTCGTGCAACTTAATTTTCACGTGATACAGTGATGTATTCATTTCCTGAACCATTATTCACTCCTTAAGTATTTTAATATAAAAGTTAATTCACAAAAAACTAAATTTTGTAAATGACTCGTCTCACGAAATTACGTGTGTATAATTTTTTCAAGAATAAAATGTGAGTTACAATAACTTCCCAACATACAACTGAATTTGTCTACTCTGATTAGTACAATGTATGATTGAATAATTCTGAGCTTCTGATTGGCTGAAATGGTACAAATTATAAAAAACAGAATATTATGTTCAAGTCCATGTACTTACGACCAAAAATACATTGGGAATTTTCAAATTCCTAGTCTGATTGTTTATCATTTTTGTTGTCATCGAATCACATCTCTAATCACTTTGTACTAGGTCTTGTGCTATAAGTATCATTTTTGTGGTCATCGAATCACATCTCTAATCACTTTGTACTAGGTCTTGTGCTATAAGATGATTGTCATCGAATCACATCTCTAATCACTTTGTACTAGGTCTTGTGCTATAAGATGATTGTCATCGAATCACATCTCTAATCACTTTGTACTAGGTCTTGTGCTATAAGATGATTGTCATCAAATCACATCTCTAATCACTTAGGTCTTGTGCTATAAGATGATTGTCATCGAATCACATCTCTAATCACTTTGTACGAGGTCTTGTGCTATAAGATGATTGTCATCGAATCACATCTCTAATCACTTTGCACTAGGTCTTGTGCTATAAGTATTATTTTTGTGGTCATCGAATCACATCTCTAATCACTTTGTACTAGGTCTTGTGCTATAAGTATCATTTTTGTGGTCATCGAATCACATCTCTAATCACTTTGTACTAGGTCTTGTGCTCTAAGTATCATTTGCTAAACTTAGTATGTAGGTCACCAGTTTCTATATCTTAAAACATTCAATGAATCATATTTAAAAAATACCAAAAGACTGCATCTCTAATAACTTTTCTCTAGGTCTTACACGCTGACTGTGAACAAAGATGGCAGACCAGGTATTGTTTTGTATGCTCTAGTTGCCAGTTTCAATGTTTTAAATTTTTACAATCATATACATATGTAATAAAACAATTATTGACAATTTTTGGTTGATACAATGCTTTAACTACCTGATAAATACACCAATAATTTCAGCCTGGATGTCGCTGATGTACGTAATGTATGATGTTCAACAATGATATCAGCCCGGATGTCACTGAGTGTAGAATGTGCAACAATTGTAATAAACATAGCAGTGATTGTCCATTAAGTTTGGGGGGAAATCAGACTTTTATCAAGGGCCCTTCTCTTTTTTCCTGATCTACATAGGATTATACATACATGTAGGATGTATATTTCCTCTTCAACTAAAAATAAATTCCAAACAATATTTCTAAAAAAAATTGTTCAATATAAAAATACATATAATGTTATATTTATGGGTTGTGTATTATGAGAAAAATCGACTAATCGGGTTTTGACAAAAAATGCTACATCACTAAATATATCATCTCTTTTCACTCCCCTCCCCTCATTTTTTATAACATACATGTATTGAATGTATGTACATTATATATACATATATGCTAGTAAAAAAAATAGTTTTCAAATGGAAGTTGCTGTCATTATTAAAGAAAAGATCAAGGATTTTCACTTTTATTTAATATATGATAAAAGAACAAAATGTAGGGTAACCATTAGGCCCGGCAAAAGTTTGAGTTTCTACCTGAGGAACTGTCACTAACACAGGTAACTCAACAAATATCATTAAGGTAGCTCCCTACACTAAAGCTTATACTCTGTATGACACCACGTCACAAGATGACGATTTAAGGTAGCTCCCTACACTAAAGCTTATACTCTGTATGACACCATGTCACAAGATGGCGATTTAAATGTTTTGTGAAATTATTTGTGTCGATCGATGTGTTTGTCTATCATTGTAGCTCAGTGGTTGAAGCATTGGGCTGGTGAACCGCAGATCTCGAGTTCAAAGCCCGCAGAGTCTTTTGTTCATATGTGTTGAAATAATTTTTTTGAAAATCAAGTTTTTATCCAAATTGGTATATTTTTTGCCTTTTTGGCCTATATACTTGTTGTATATTATCATATCTTTTATAATTAAATCAATTTGTACTGATTTGAGAAACTATTTCTGGGTGTAGTGAGCCACTACAGGTGTAAAATAAACATGTACTTTAAATATAGAGACTGATGCAATAGATTGCATACTGTCACAAACACACTATGTAGCACAGTTCCCTGCACAGTGGGCGAAAAAATCTAAACTGGTGAGAGTCGATCCTTTATATACATCTTTGTTAGCCGAGGGTTTATGATCCACTCTGCTTCTCTTTATCGTAAACCCGTAGCTAGCGAAAATGATCCTTATAGGATTTTTTTCTTTTGGTGAGAAATCCTTGCATCCACCCTTAACCAAAAATAAGACGTTCAAAATAAAATAAGTAATTAATCTAATATCAACAAGCATTCTGAGAGTATTGCATGGCAATACATTGTCCCCTACCGGTTGCAAAAATCACTGTACCACAACAATATTCAAAGTTCATTATGTAGGTTATGGTAAAAGGGAAAATTGGGGAACCAGGATAGGAATGATTGGAAATAAACTACTATTCGAGTAGAGACTAGACCAAGAAAAAAGACAAATTTATAATTAGGTTTAGGTCTTTAACCAAGTTAATAAAATGTGACATGTAGATGATCATGAATAATTTATCTATATTGTAGTATTACTATGCTAGAAGTTTTAATGAGTGTAGTATTCTTAATTCTTATCTACAGAGATAAGAAACTTGGATGTAAACTAACAATTCATGCTATTTTTCTACGTCCAACGGCCATAACTTAATGGAAAATCAACGGACCAAGATGAAATTCAAACTTGATCTGTAACTTGTTATGACAAAGCAATGTACCAAATATCAACTGAATATCTGCAAGAACAGAGGAAAAAAGTGCAGAAAACTGGACTGACGGACAGACGGACGCCGTACAGACAGACCTAAAGTCCCCTCGACTTCATCAGTAGGGGACTATAAAAACCAAAAAAAAAACAACAAATTAATCTGTTGGTTTTGTAAATCACTCCACATACCCCGACAGGTAAAGTAAGAAAGGGCACAGCTGGTCGTTCACAAGCGGCTAGGAAGAGGAGACCCAGGGCAGCCACAAGGTCCAGAACCTTGAACCACTGGTGGTGGGCGATTTGGTAGGCCGGCAGGGCACTGAAGCTCCTGGGGTGGGTATAGAACTTGTCGTTATTTTCCCCCTCCTGCAGAAATATGGCCGCCTCCTGATAGTTAAGGTCCCACAGCCTTTTGTTCTCTCTCCGAGACATATTTTCCCTGATGGGAAACTCGTACCCCATGTTGCCTGTATCATTGACGATTTCATATTCAGACTCCGCTAAAAAATATAACACAAGTATAATATCAAATTTATGTCATACTAACTTTAGAAAACCTCTTCACATGCTCATATTAAACTCTGAACATTTATACAAAGTCATACACAGTCAAACTTTGGTTACAGCAAACCTCCAAAGCCGACAAAAAAAGTTTGTTATAAACAAGGTTTGAAGCTTTGTTATATCCTATGCCATTATTTTCCTCTTGTAAGGGAATAATTCAAAATCACTTTGCAATAAGCATGAATTTGTTATAAGCATATTTCTTAAAAGTATGTTTTTCTGTATGACAGACCCGCATATGATGCAAATAATTATAAATTGACACATGTAAGTACATGTCTATATGTGTGACAAATTTTGTTAAAGAGGTACTAAGTAAAAATATTGATGCACTATGACGAAGCACAAGAGTTCTACATTAAATACAAACATCACATATATAATAAATCCATCTTTAATGGATCTGAGGTAGAATACACTTAAAAGATTGGGGAATAACTTCACACCCTGTCACAGGCCTCTGCTCCTGTTCAAATTTCTAAACTACCCATCCTCTCATAAACTGTGCATCTTCCTTTTTAAATACATGCAACTCACCAGCAACACCCCTCCCTAAAAATGGGCAACAAAATTCCATTGGCAGAAATTACAGCCCCCCCCCCCCTCAACTGGACCCTTCAAAATGGACAGTAGAATTCAATTCAAATAAATTATGATAGTAAGATGGACACAAATAAGCTACCAATTGTGAGATGTTCTCATGTTACAGGGAAATGCCTGGTTTGAAACATTTACTAAAATTCTTCAGTGATATTTGTATGTGTGTGTAAGCTCTAGAGTAAATGAACTACATGTATACCCATTAGCTATTTATAGCAACTCTACCTGAGTATACACCTGTACAGCCTGACCATTATCACTGATTGCTGAATGATAAGAATTAAAAACAATGCTGACACAAACATACAAAACAGTGATTAACAATGAGACAATGATTTCATTAGAGAATAAAATTCACACAGGGGTACAAAGATCTACCCTGTGGGTTATAAAACCTTTTTGAGCACATTTTCATATTCAAACTCAAACTCTGTGCTGAAAATCTTACTCATACTCAAAAGTAAAGATTACAAAACTTTCATAAAATCAGCCTCACACCAAACTGGAGTACAGGGGTTCCAACAGTCTCATTTAAAATCAGCATTTCGCAAATTCTAAGGTTGTTATAACGATCTTAAGTTCGTTAATACAACATATCATTGGGTCAAATGCTGTCTGGCATGCTTTATACCGATTGTTAAGCCGTTCTTGGCACACTGATTTTGACTAAGGATGGACTCCGTTTACCTGATCAGGAAATAGGGCTCACGGCGGGTGTGACCGGTTGACAGGGGATGCTTACTCCTCCTAGGCACCTGATCCACCTCTGGGGTGTCCAGGGGTCTGTGTTTGCCCAACTCTCTATTTTGTATTACTTATAAGAGTTATGAGATTGATCACTGTTCGTTATCTTCACCTTTATAAGAGTTATGAGATTGATCACTGTTCGTTATCTTCACCTTTATAGGAGTTATGAGATTTGTCACTGTTCGTTATCTTCACCTTTTATAGGAGTTATGAGATTGATCACTGTTCGTTATCTTCACCTTTATAGGAGTTATGAGATTGATCACTGTTCATTATCTTCACCTTTATAAGAGTTATGAGATTGATCACTGTTCGTTATCTTCACCTTTATAAGAGTTATGAGATTTGTCACTGTTCATTATATTCACCTTTATAGGAGTTATGAGATTGATCACTGTTCATTTTTTTTACCTTTCATGCTTAAGATTTTCGAGTATGCTTCAGAGCTTGCTCAGAGTTTTACTCAAAACAAACATGGCTACATAAAAAAGTTTAATAACCTCCAGGCCCGAATGTGAGAGCCTAACCACAAAGAAAATCACATTGAAATTATTCATTTTTATTTAGCTCTGTTGAATTATTTTGTGTGAGAGCTCATGCAACAATCCGAGTAACTGAGCAAATTAAGAACCAAGCTGGATCTGAAGGTCACATGTGGCTGTTTAATCTTAATCTGAAGGTCACATGTGGCTGTTTAATCTTAATCTGAAGGTCAGACTAAAAGATCAGGAATACATGTGCAGAGTTTATCAGTCAGCCGTCAGAACTGATATTTGATCTTTAAAATTGCTTTCATAAATCTACAAATGTTTCATATTAGTATATCATCAACAGTGATACCATATTTTTACAATCAATAAAATACTGAAATTAACCAACCATCCCATAATTACTAGTACACAAAGTATATAAATTATTTCCTCTGAGGACACCCTGCCTGAAGTTTTTCTCAATATCTTGTAATGTTTATAACTAACGGGACAAAAATCCAGTGAAGTAGTTGCGCAACCTCTTAGCCACAACGGAAGCTATGATATTGTTACACACTGGGATATCCATTAACAATTGTATATAGGACAAGTACACCCGGGATTAGTTTCCCTATTGAGTCATCAACATTTTAGTAATTTATCACTGAATTTCATTATTTTTTTAATTTGGATAAACACATTGAACATCAATAAAAATGCCCATCTGACATTAAATTTTTTTTTTTTTGGCTTGATGTACTCCGTTTCACATTTTCTGAATTATGTAACACATGAAAATCAGATTTACAAATTTGCTGATGTTTTCATTACATGCATTACAGTTACACAGATTCCATGTTCATTAATAAAGAGGTTAAAGTTTTCAATTCGTTCATAATAGAAATAATTCTGAAATTTTCAGAGGAAGTTTAAAACTAATTCAAACAATCTCTAAATAGAATTTCATGAACTTCAAAGTACTTAAAAAAATAATCCAGTTGGAGCGATTTTGACGGTTGGTACGTGTACAACAAACAAATCACTTTTTTTATTGTTTAAGCCCAATTTGTTCATCGGATGCACATGATGCAATACAATAAAAAAAAAAAGTTCATAGCTTAATTTTTTTTCCAGAAAATGTCGGAGCTACAATTCTGTCATTGTTCTATTAGATACTTTGTAACATAGCTAGGTAATGTGATCAGTTTCTAAAACTCCAGAGCATTAAAAATATTGTTACACTGGAAGTGATGGCTTTCGTTTGTTTTAATTTTTCCATCAATTTACCTTCAACTTTGAGGAAATATACTAAATAAATGTCATTTGGGCAGTCCTTTCAGATTTTAATATGTATTAAAAATCATTGCAGACCCTGTGCCATGTAAGCACTTGACATATAATGGTAGTATAGGGCAAAGTCTTCTCTCTCACAGCTCTCCCTATACATGTTGTTTAAAAGGAAAATATGATAGTAAAATAATGAAAAATTAAACCTTAATTACCTATGGAACTTGAAAACATTGGTCAAAATGGTGCAGATTTAAATGCAAGCACGAGGACCTGTACTTCACCATTTTGAATCTCGTGTACCCAAGTTTCATATATAATATCCGTAAATGGAAAACCATATTTCATCAATCATATCACTCCTCGATTGAACCAGGTCTCATATGTTTGTAAATATGCTAAACACCACTGCTAAACATGACATCACAATGCTCTTTTTACATCAATTGCATTATATTTCCCGCGTTCAATGAGTAGGCGGACGAAATGTCTAAAGTCCACAAAGGACCACAATGGAAACTAGCTATATGCTAATTTGTGTTATCCTGGATAAATAAGTGCTATTATCATTAATGTCATGTAACAAGATGTAAAGATGACAGCTATCTGTACACATCAGGATAACTTCAATTTTTTTAAACCTGTTATGGATATAAATACTAATACCAATACTTTTAGCTTCGCCCTAAAACATGGTCATGCAATAATTAAGGCATAATTGGCATTTTTAATTATGAGACTTTGCTTCAACATAGAGGTCAACTTGAATACTGTTATACTTCATAATGCCATAACATATGAAGTATATATAGGTTATATTTTCTTTAATGTGCTATGAACATAAAATTATTGCTATGATTATTTTTGGGGGGGCAACAAATTAGAATTGATATTAAACTATATCAGTAACAAGAATGAAAACATGGTTAATTCTAATGTATTGGCTATATTCTTGTCTAAAGGTATCACAGGCACCTGAATTTCAAGTGAAAAGTTTAAAGGGAAAAGATGTAATTACTCAGTTTTCACTCTTATTTCAGGGGAGATAACTTTGTCAAACTCATAACTTTCTACTTAAAGGACACAACGCATGTTTCTAAACTTTTTCATTTTTTCAGCAAAATTAACTCTTTTTATGCTTAAAACTACTTTAAATGTGTTTTAAATGAAATATTTTGCGTAGTTTTTGAGTTTGAAAGCGATGAAATTCAAATCTTGCGATATGCATATTTTCTTTCGCTAGTTTACGCGCCATTATGTGTGACGTCATATGCGCCCTCGGGTTTGAAAACGTCTATTAGCCATTTCATAAACAGATTAGATTTAATCGACAAAAAACCAATTATCATGTTAACGGCTTGTAAATAATAATGCATTAAGATGTTTTGTGCCAAGCTCAGGTGTACTAGTTGTCGGTAGAAAGGATTTAGGCTGAGTATTTTTCAATTTTTCGAAGGAAGGTACGAGAAAAAAGACGTGGAGAATTTTTTTGTTGGAGCAAGAACTTTACCTTAAAAAAACACACCCAGTCACCTTTTCAAACACCGCTTGGACAGAGACCCTGATAAACTGCCAGAAAACTTCTTAAGAAGTATGATTTCACCATCAAAAGAGTGGTACAAGCTCTCAATTATTTTATATGAATTTTTTGTGATTTTTCCCGGAATCTTAAAAAAGGTGTTTTGCTTGCAAATAAGAGATTCTTGAGTAAAATTTTTGTTGTGATTTGGTGCATGATATGAATATCTAATAAATCATGCCTAAAAGATTCAGATATAGAATCTAATACAATATATTTTACTGATATATCTTTTTTTCAAAGTGACATTTATCCGTAGATTAAAAAAAATATCAGCAAATAACGTTTTCGATTTTCATAAAAAAAAATTATTTAAAAAATTAGATGTCTATCTGAGTCCTTTAGGCATGTTTTCTTAGATATTTATATTATGCATCAAATCACAGCAAAATTTGGACTCTAGAGTATTATACAAAAAATTGCAAACAAAGTACCTTTTTTTATCATTCCGGAATAAATCACAAAAAAATTCACATAGAATTCGATGGTGAAATCATAGTTTATAAGAGGTGTTTTAATGAGCCATTGAATAAAAATTAAGTGTACAGGCTAACTTTGATACGTACGAAACCAACATCCATTGAACTTAACAATTTTGTGAGAAAAAATGATTGACAAATAATTTTTTTCAAGTCACTGCCTTACTTTTTAATGAAATTTTAAAGAAATTTAGGAAAATATCCTAATCAAACTTACACAGGCTAGACGTTCTTCTATTTTCTTGGAGAGAGCGAAGAGGCCGTTCTCCATCACCCGCCATATTTGTTTTCATTCATTCGGAACAATTTAAAAAGGGGTGTTCCGAATTAAAAGTAGTACGTTTATATTCATTCGCAGTCACGTTCTACAAAATAAATTATCATTCCAATTACACAGAAGGATGTTTACTTAGTAAACTAGATATTATTGAAACTAATTTTAAAGTTGAAAAAATTGAAAACTATTAAAAACTATAATTAATTTGTTTTAAAATCCATGGCAAACGACATAGAACTATTTGTTGCTAGTGTAAGAAACAACAACACCATATGAGTGATTTGACTTGACAAGATGGAAGGATATTTTTGTTAAATTTTGAAAGTTAACCTTTTGTGTGATTTGGCAAAAGATATTGTAATTTGAGGAAATATGGCGACGGGACAAGTGTCGCGTGTCATCACGGAGGGTATTCCAGCTGAACCAACCCTAAACCTGAAGCTCCACATGCCTCAACCACCGAACAGTAAGTTTGGTGGTCCCCCAAATAAAATCAGGAATAAATTGCGACTCGATCCGTCAAGAGCATTAGAACCGACACGAAAAAAGATTGCAACTATTGAGGCTCAGCGTGTAATGTCTGTGTTTGAGGATACAATAAGTAAAGCCGAGATTGTCACCATCCTACCATACATTTTGGAGAATAAAGAAAGATTTCGGGTCAGCCTCGGTGCCGAACTGTCTCTGTTACTAGACATTCATAAAAATACTGTAGATAGCTATGAAGAAATCAAGGAACAACTGGATATTCAGTTGCGTCAAAGACGTATCCGCACTGCTAGTACAGAGAAGAGTGAAGGATATGGTGGACATGGAATGGAGGACGCAGGTGAAGTTGGGGAAACACCCACTGAAAGTCCAGTTCCTGAAGCAGAAGCTAGGGATTACTCGAGGAGAGGCAGTATGGCAAGTGTCCAGTCTGCCAGATCGGTCCAATCTGTAGAGAGTTATGATAGCCAGACAGAGAGAACGATGAGGAGTCTCAGTCTCGTGGCACAACAGCTGAGCAGTTCCTGCAAAAACATCCTCCGAGCATTCCTGGCCAATCCCAATGCGCTTAGCATGATAAAAAATCAGGCAAGACGATCTGATAATAGTAACGTGTTAATCAAGGACATGTGTGACCTCCGTGATATCCTCCTGAACAAACTGCTGACCACTCCAGAAGAAGAGAGAGAGAGAATGCAGTACATCCAGGAAGTCTCTAAACGGGAACGACAGAACGCCACAGTCATTGAGGACCTAGAACAGAAACTCAAGGCTGCTATGGATGAAAAAGATGAAGAAGTACATACTTTTTTTAAAAATCATTATGAAAAAAAATTATATTTAAATTATTTTATCTAGTCTTTTGCATTTGCTTTGTTTTCTCAAAATTCTTTTCCCTGTACATTCAGTTTGATACTGAAAAATTGTATATTCATTGGTAAATACAAATGGCAGTAATAAGTTCTGTACAAGTATTTTGTGAAACAATGATAGTTTTTTTTTTCAAAAGTCTTATGCTGTTATCATATTTAGCATGGTCAAATTATTTTGTTATCTTATTTTTTTTTCAGATTAAGAAGAAGAACTCTGTTATCAGGAAGCTTCAGGCAGACCTCCGGCAGATTGAGAAGTTTTCTGACGAGAACAACAAAAGGGTAACCAATGAAGCAGAGAAACAAGAACAAGCGGATCTGAAGAACAGCGAAGGCAAAAAACAACGTTTAATGACGGAACTTAACCAGCTGAAAACTCAACTTCAGAATGCTGTTATGGAGCACAGAGAAAATGAGCAGGAACTCAGAAGAGTATGTGTTGTTACTGAGCATGTAGAGCAGTAGTCACCTCCAATTCTCCTCCTGCGGCTGTCTGAAATGTCTGATGTTTTCTGATCTTGCAAAACCTTGGGGGGGGGGGGGGAATTTAAATATCTTTTTTAAATTGTGCCAGAAAACATCAGGAAATTTCAGATGCTCATATCCTCAACTATATTTAGGTACACACTGAACAAGGATATAGATGAAAAATTTCAATGTAGATGTCAGACAAATGCCAAAAGCAGGCACTTTTCAGTAATGTTAATTATTGTCATGGGGAAGAAATTATTTCTATGATTTCATTTTGATTTCCTTTTAAAACTTTAAATATATATTCTCTTACCTAATTTTTATTTGCAAAAAATAGCAACCCATATGGTAAATTCTTTGTATGGAAATAGATGACCGATTTTGATATATATATATATATATAGATGTTTGAAATATTTGCTGCTTTGTTAACTCTTTGTTCAGTGTTATCAAGTCGATATCTAGCACCCTGCACTCTCTGTAGATGTTGTACTCCATAGCACTCTCTTATAGCTCACTCCAAATAGCACTCTCTTATAGCTCACTCCAAGTAGCAATCCTTTATAGATCACTCCACATAAAGCACTCTCTTATAGCTCACTCCACATATCACTCTCTTCTAGATCACTCCACATAGTGCACTCTCTTCTAGATCACTCCACATAGTACTCTCTTATAGATCACTCCACATACACTATAGCACTCTTTTTTAGCTCACTCCACATAACACTCTCTTCTAGATCACTCCACATAGCACTTTCTTATAGCTCACTCCACATAGCCACATAGCACTCTCTTCTAGATCACTCCACATAACAATCTCTAGCTCACTCCACATAGCACTTTCTTATAGATATTTCCACATAGTGCACTTTCTTAAAGCTCACTCCACATAACACTTTCTTCTAGATCACTCCACATACACTATAGCACTCTCAAATAGCTCACTCCACTGTTCTAGATCATTCTACATTGCACTCTCTTCTAGATCACTATACATAGCACTCTCTTATAGCTCACTCCACATAGTGCACAAACCAGGTCACAAGTGTTGATCCATAGTTCTCGACTAGACGTTTTTATCCACTTTGCTCACTTTCTCTTGCGTACATTTCTTCACACAAGTACTATATAACACAAAGTACTTTTAACTGCTCATAATAAAGGCAGATAATAATAAATTGACATAGATTTTATCTCTCAACCATAATCACAACTGTGGCAGGTGAGGGAGTCTGGAATAGTATTTTTGAATAGCAAGCTTTAAAAGAAACAAGAATTTTTTACCATCCAGAAAGTGTTTTAAGGAGGAATAATACACCAGAGAAATTTGATATAAATGGAAAATGGAGGAGATATGTACAATTTTATTTTGAAATTGAAAAATTTCAAATTTACTTTAAAAAATGCAGTTTTAGTAGAAAATAACATGAAAAAAGAAATAAATGAAACCCCTGCTAGACTCAAACTACCCAGCTATGCAGTTAAATTTGGAATACATGTATTGCTGATATTTGTATTTTGATTCAAGTTTTAAAAGTCAGCCATAATGATGTTGTATTATTCCTCCACCGAAACACTAAGACTAAAATGTAAAATCATGAATGATGTGTAAGTAAAATCACACCAGTATTTCTACAGTCAAGTAATGGCAGAACCAGTGTCAGGTAACAAATAGAAAACTAGGTTTTCTTAATTAAAAATCAATAACAAGTTAACCCTGAAAGGATTCGTTAATTAGGAAGACATACACGCATCATCTGAACTATTCAGCAACACTGTCTACATTCAACATGAGAATTCTGAAGCTCAATGTAGTACATCTAAGAGAGAACATATTTATATGAGTGCAATATCTACAGAGGAGTTACTTCCCTTTAAGGTGGCACTGACCCTAATCCTCAGTAACAGGGTAATTTTCTAGTTCCCTGCTTCTTTGACCTGTGTCAAATGTTGACTGAAGTTGGATGGTTTCACTAAAACAGCTGCAAATGCAGTGTTGGTTTTAACTACTTGAAGTATTGCTAAAACTGCAAGTTAATTGTATGCACATACAACATTTTCATTTACAATACATTAATTGAATGGTTCCCAGGCAGTGGTACACTAGGTAGGAATTTGATGATGGTCTAGCTAATGGCAATTTAGATGACCATTTGAGTGCCATGGTTTGTCAGTATTTGGAAGATTGTCAGGATTAGCAGTCTCTCTTTCCCCCCACTCTCGCTATTGAGACTTTCCAAAGTCTCGAGATCTCGAGTCTGGGGAAATCGAGACTACTGGATTAGTCGAGTCTGGGGAAAGCAAGACTACTGGATTAGCCAAGTCTCGAGTCTGGGGAAAGCGAGACTACTGGATTAGCCAAGTCTCGAGTCTGGGGAAAGCAAGACTACTGGATTAGCCAAGTCTCGAGTCTGGGGAAAGCAAGACTACTGGATTAGCCAAGGCTCTAGTCTGGGGAAAGCGAGACTACTGGATTAGCCAAGTCTCAAGTCTGGGGAAAGCAAGACTACTGGATTAGCTGTACATGGTTGTTTCCCTTTATTACATAAAATTTAAGTCTGTTTATATAACAACCATTGGTTGTGATAAGATTGAGAAAGAAAAAATATCAAACTACCATTTAGCCAATCCAAATGGTGCCTTTCTCTAATGCAATATAATAGTTTATTTATTACTTTTCTTTTGAATACAGTCAGTTCTCATCATGTTGTTGCATTTTGTGATCTGGAATATTTAGAAATATATTAAATGAATTTGGCAATTAACTGAATTTTCATATATTATACAATAGGTGTAGTAATCACATTTCTTGTTTTAGTAGCTGCACTTCTGTAGCTCTCTGGTGAAATATTGGGATAGCCTGAGATCATCTCTACTTGTCTGTCCCAATATTTTCACAGAGAGCTTCAGACCTTCAGCAGTTGCAGGCTGTCCAGCGGCCCTAAAATTCCTAATTTTTTTCAGTTTTGCTAAAATTTCTTTAAAAAATGTAAAATTCAAGGGGAAATCCTAAAAAAGCCCTTATTTTTCATGTCAATTCCTACTTTTTTATCAGTCTTGAAAAATCAAAATGCATTCATACAAAATGTGTGTTATTAACGTAGATTGCAGTTCTTATTCAGATAATGCTGATGCAGTGAAAGGCAGTTGACCTGTGGATCCATGTGTCAAGCTTGTTTATTGGTTATAGCCAATAATAGCTGAGACCATGGAACACTGGAATACGCCCTTCCTGTACTTACATCTTATTTGTGTGTCATGTGAGTTTCTTTATTGTCAAATTTGACAAGGTAAGTCCTTTTAAATAATTAAAACTTCCGCAATTTGGTTAAAAATTCCTAATTTTAGCCCTAATTTACCCCTAATTTTTTTTAATTTTACACCTAAAATTTGCCCTTATTTTTTGTCCAAGGGTGCTGGACAGCCTGCAGTTGTGTAAATGGGTGTAGGGCAAATTAATTGGGTGTCCGGGTAGCGCAGAGGGTGTCCTGGTAGTACAGAGGTAGCGCTCTTGTTTCTCACTGCTGCGACCCGAGTTTGATCCCCGTGATCAGCAGTGGTTGCATGTGAGAGGGTATGGTGGTCGTCCGATGGGTTTCCTACGGGTACTCCGGTTTCCTCCCACATAAATGACCCCCTAGCACAAACAACCGTGCATCAAAGGACCCCATTGGAAATAAGCTTTCGAGCTTTCATGGGTTATTCTGGGTATTTATGTATGAATGTTTTACCTGTCATGGGTTATTCTGGGTATTTATGTATGTTTGTATGTATGTTTGTATGTATGTTTTACCTGTCATGGGTTATTCTGGGTATTTATGTATGTTTGTATGTATGTTTTACCTGTCATGGGTTATTCTTCTCCTTCTCCAGATCATATTCATGTTTGTATGGGTATTTGGTATCATAAAAAGATATCTGATAGCAGCAAAATCATTCGTGGCAAAACATGGTGTTACTTAGTAATGTTAGTTTACACTCACAAACACTAATGCTGTATGTAGTAATGATCACACTCACAAACACTAATGCTGCATGTAGTAATGTTAATTTACACTTACAAACACTAATGCTGTATGTAGTAATGATCACACTCACAAACACTAATGCTGCATGTAGTAATGTTAATTTACACTTACAAACACTTATGCTGTATGTAGTAATGTTAATTTACACTCACAGATACTAATGCTGTATGTAGTAATGATCACACTCACAAACACTAATGCTGCATGTAGTAATGTTAATTTACACTTACAAACACTAATGCTGTATGTAGTAATGTTAATTTACACTCACAAACACTAATGCTGTATGTAGTAATGATCACACTCACAAACACTAATGCTGTATGTAGTAATGTTAATTTACACTCACAAACACTAATGCTGTATGTACATGTAGTAATGTTAGTTATACCCCCCGCAACAAGTTGTGGGGGGTATACTGGAATCGGGTTGTCCGTCCGTCTGTAGACGCAATGGTTTCCGGGCTCTTAAAGCATTATCCTTTCCACCTACCATCACCATATCATATATATGGACTACCCATGGGATGAAGATGTTCCCTATCGATTTTGGGGTCAAAAGGTCAAAGGTCAAGCACACTGGACATTGAAGTAGCAATATGGTTTCCGGGCTCTAAAGCGTTATCCTTTCCACCTACAGTCACCATATCATACATATGGGCTACCCATGGAATGAAGATGTTCCCTATTGATTTTGGGGTCAAAAGGTCAAAGGTCACGTGCACTGACATCTAAGTAGCAATTTGGTTTCTATTTAAATTCTTTAACGGCTTTTTTCATCGCATGGAACACCCTTTGGGAAATTGGGGTAAGCGGGGGGTATTCTTAGTGAGCATTGCTCACAGTACCTCTTGTTTACACTCACAAACACTAATACTGTATGTAGTAATGTTAGTTTACACTCACAAACATTAATGCTGTATGTAGTAATGATCACACTCACAAACACTAATGCTGTATGTATTAATGTTAGTTTACACTCACAAACACTAATTCTGTATGTAGTAATGTTAGTTTACACTTACAAACACTAATGCTGTATGTAGTAATGTTAATTTACACTCACAAACACTAATGCTGTATGTAGTAATGTTAGTTTACACTTACAAACACTAATGCTGTATGTAGTAATGTTAATTTACACTCACAAACACTAATGCTGTATGTAGTAATGTTAGTTTACACTCACAAACACCAATGCTGTATGTAGTAATGTTAGTTTACACTCACAAACACCAATGCTGTATGTAGTAATGTTAGTTTACACTCACAAACATTAATGCTGTATGTAGTAATGATCACACTCACAAACACTAATGCTGTATGTAGTAATGTTAATTTATACTCACAAACACTAATGCTGCATGTAGTAAACTTCACACTCACAAACACTAATGCTGTATGTAGTAATGTTAATTTACACTCACAAACACTAATGCTCTATGTTGTAATGTTCACACCCAGAAACACTAACACTGTATGTAGTAGTGTTAGTTCAAACTCACAAACACTAATGCTGTATGTAGTAATGTGTAGTAATGTTAACACTCACAAACACTAATGCTGTAAATGAAATTTACTCGATACTGCCATTAATGTTGTATGTACATGTAGTATAAATTAAATATCACTAATGCTGCAGCACATTAAGTAGTTTGGGTATATTGAATATCACTAATGCTGCAGCACATTAAGTAGTGTGGGTATATTGAATATTACCAATGCTGCAGCATGTTAAGTTGTGTGGTTATATTAAATACCACTAATGCTGCAGCACATTAAGTAATGTGAATATCAACAATGCTGTTTGTAGTTATTCTGCATGCTTAGTAGTGTAATGTAAAATAAATTTTCAAGTGTGTGTATTTTTTTAATTATTTGAGTGGGGACATGATAGCCAAATACAGAAAGCATATAATATTTTAAGTAGAACAAGAATTGATTTGATTCTCATTTATATTTTAATTTTCTGATGACCAATTACAGAAAAAGTTCCGGGTTGAATCCCAGGTGGAGAACTGGATTCAGAAGTACGACACAGACATGAATGAGAGACAGGTACGGTTTTCGTAGAAAGGTTTGACAGATTATTAAAGATTTATTCCTTTGATGTACGTCAGAATTGTATGCTTGATTTTGGTTTTTGACAGAACGAGTACGAAGAAATCGACCTGGTCTACACAGAAGAAAAGAAACAACTTCACGAGCTCGAGGAACGCTTCAAAACTCTGGAGGCCGAGTACCAGCAAATCATGGAGGAACGGCGAGTATCGCGTGAAAAACGCGAGGCTGCGGAACGAGAGATGGCTCTCATGGTTAAAGCCGCCACTACGATTCAGGCCTTCTGGCGGTCATTCAAAGTTCGCAAAGCGCTCAAGGCACGCAAGAAGAAAGGAGGCGGGAAGAAGAAAAAGTAAACTTATGTGTGATGTCACTAACTGCGTGGCTAGTTTGCTGGATGTTGTGTGGCTGTATAACAATCACTGTTGTGTATAAACTGACATGATTCGTACCGTGCCACCATCACTGTTGTTGATATACATGTAATTTTGATTTCAGATATCAAGTTGATTAACATGTCCAGCATGAAATTACCAGCAGTGGGTTTTTTTTATATCTAACATATCAGTCACATTCACTATCACAATTTTTGTCATTTTTTTTTCAATTTCAGCAGATGGATAGTTGCCAATTCTGCACACACTCACCCAACTAGAGGGCGGCATCCTCTGAATTTGGTTAAGTTTAAGTTATCCTCGTAAATTTGTGTAATCATTCACCACAGAATACATGTATGTGGTTTCCTTGTGTAGATATTTGTAACCAAAACCTAAAAATCACCCTCTTTTTACAAGCAAGTAACTCGCTTTCAGATTATTCGCGATGGCAACTACGCAGACTTGTAACTACCATTTGTATACACGATATAGTGCTAGTCTCTGTCCTATACACATCATGATTTATGTGTGTGTGTGTGTGTGTGTGTGTGGCTGTCTCTGTACATGTGTTATACACATCATGATTTATGTGTGTGTTTGTGGCTATTAGCTGTCTCTATTTTGTAGTGTATCTGTAACGCATGGTTACTGAGTTGTCCCCCTTAACTACAATATATACTGAGTTGTCCCCCTTAACTACAATATATAATATTTCTATTACTTAGTGTTCTTTTGTGTAATTGTGATCAGTCATAATGTATACTTCCTTACTTTCAACTTGATGAGAAGGAAAATTCTGTTGATAAGAAACGTTGATTTTATCTTACAGTTTAGCGTAAAGACCTTGTGGTATCTGGTGTACAGACTAATTTTGTTGAATGATAAACGTTGACTTTTTGTTACAGCTCAGCGTAATGACCTCCCAGTTTCTGGTGTACACAATAAGCATTTCCTGTACAGTGTACGTAATTCTCGGCGTGCTGGACAGTTTCAAACGAGTGCTGGTGTGGTATTCAGATGTATATATATATATAATGCACACTATTAATTAATTCCGTCCAATCAAAATTACTCTGTTACAGATTTATTGACTTTTGTTACTGTCTATATGATATGAAATAAATTTCGTTCATGCCGTTATGCATTATATTATGTGTTTATTACTCCATTGAGAGACGTCATAATGTTCATGACACATACATGTAGAACATGATTATAGTGAACTTTCGAGGACAGCAAAAAACAGTTCATTATAATTCATTATACAGTAAAGCACGGTTATAGTCCACCTTCAGAGCCAGTGAAAAACAGTTCATTATAACCCGACTTCATTATACAGTAAAACATGGTTATAGTGAACCTCCAGGACCAGCGAAAAACAGTTCATTAAAACCAAACTTCATTATACAGTAAAACATGGTTATAGCGATCATCCTGGGCAAGCATAACACATTCAATATAACCAAACTTATATTCAATATATGACCAAAATATTCAATACAATGTTTGTTGTTTTACTCTCGTAGGAGAATAAATATCACTTAGAAATAAGCGGGAATTCATTGTAAGCATGTTGTACTGTGTATAAAAATATATATATATGGATATATTTATACATTGAGTATTTATGCATGTTTCAAGGTTACATGCACTGGTTTCAACCTGTCTCTTTTTAATTTTAAAACTCTGTCCGATTCCATCTTTGGGGTAAAATACTAGTGTATGCATAACTGAAATAGTTTGGTTGTAAATGTGTTGTATTTATAGAGCCAAGATTTACAAAACAATAGCACAGTATGATTCCATATATCACAAAAATATTAAAAAACAAAATATTCTATCAAAATTACAAATAATTATATCTTTATGTATCAGAGATAATAATTTCCCTTTATATGGAATTAAAATCTTAGTTCATACCTGATGTATAACATAATGCTTAGAGTTGGCCATCTTTTGCCCTGTGATTAGAACCTCCAAGAAGTTAACATTAATTAAAATTCACATTGTACTGCTACGAATAAATTTGTAAGGATAAGAATAGAATACGAAACTTGCAGAATACGAAACTAACTCACTGATTATGAAACTGCATGTACTTAAAACCATTTTAAGACATGTATCTATCTCTTTGAAAAAAATAAATGTGTATACAATTGCTTCTGCTGGTGCACACTTAAAAGGAAGCACCCAGGTACTGTTCATGACTTCCCAGCGACATCTGTAACATTCATCTACATTACTACACAATCATAACACAATCAGGAAGTCTTTGTCTTCTCCCATTGTTCAGGAGTTAAGGTCTTCATTTGGAAAGCATGGATGACTTTTAAATCTTCCTCTAAAACTTTATTCACTAATCTGAAAAGACAAAATATTTGTTTGTTATGCCTTTGATTAACAATTACTAATGAGACACTATATTGCTCGCCTGAGTTTCCGAAGTAAAACTCTAAACCCTCACTAAACAACCAATTAAGTAAGTTTTGAACAACACGTTGCAATTAAGAAGTTTACAAGCAACAAACAGGAAATGGCATACTTTAATCAGAAAAGCTAACTTGAGCTTTACAGTTAATAGAAACTATCAATAATTTGTCTATCTTCAAACATACAAGGCCATCATTAAAAACATTTTTGTTTGATGTACTCCGACCCACATTTTTCAAGGTGGGTCGGTAGGTAGGTTTTTCTTTTTTTTTTTTTTGGAACGTACGTCATGAAAATTTCTAATATTTTCATTCAAAATAAGGAGAATTTTCTATTTTTTAAGGGACCCCCCCCCCCCCCCCCCCAAATGAAATTTCAAATTGCTGAAAAAAAATGATAGGGTAGGAGCAAATTTGATGGGTCGGTCGGAGTACATCAAACAAATCAATTTTTATTTTTGGCCCAAGGCATCTTGCTGACTACATCACTCAAGTGTTCATTCTTTCAAAACACAGAAAAGATTCTGCATTCTGATCAAGGTGTTTGATCCTCTCAAAACAAAGAATAACCATGACTCCACATTCTGATTCAAGTTATTGACATTTCACCAGATTAAACACAGATTTTTTTTCCTTTCATTTCTCTTCTTCACCAAACGCTCAGTATTTAGAAGTGATAATCATGGCTTTCAGATGTGACCTTAGAAATGGAAGTCCCAAGTTGCAGCAGGCGTTGGCAAGTTAAGGAACTCTCACTGCTACATGTATGGTCCTAAGTGCTAAGCCTAGGTCTAAATTTGGTTGAGATATTTGGAATGGTCGTGATATTTGTACTGGTTGAGATATTCAGAGTGGTTCTAATATTTGGACATGCTGAGATATTTGTGCTGGTTGAGATATTTTTCTGGTTGTGATAATTGGACTGGTGGTGATATTTGGACTGGTTGAGATATCTGGACTGGTTGAGATATTTGGACTGGTTGATATATTTGTGTAGGTTTAAATATTTGGACTGGTTGAGATATTTGGACTGGTTATTATATTTGGACTGGTTGATATATTTGGACTGGTTGTGATATTTGCAGTTGGAAATGATATTTGGACTTATTGAGATATTTGGACTGGTTGAGATATTTGGACTGGTTGTGATATCTGGACTGGTTGATATATTTGTGTATGTTTAAATATTTGGACTGGTTGAGATATTTGGACTGGTTGATATATTTGGACTGGTGGTGATATTTGGACTGGTTGAGATATCTAGACTGGTTGAGATATTTGGACTGGTTGAGATGTTTGGACTGGTTGAGATATCTGGACTGGTTGAGATATCTGGACTGGTTGAGATGTTTGGACTGGTTGAGATATTTGTGTAGGTTCAAATATTTGGACTGGTTGAGATATTTGGACTGGTTGAGATATTTGTGTAGGTTGAGATATTTGGACTGGTTGAGATATTTGGACTGGTTGAGATGTTTGGACTGGTTGAGATATTTGTGTAGGTTGAGATGTTTGGACTGGTTGAGATATTTGTGTAGGTTGAGATATTTGGACTGGTTGAGATATTTGGTGTGTTTGTGGTCATTAAACTGGTTGTAAAATAAACGTACATTTACATCAATACAAAAATCACTCCACTTATAATAACATAACAAAGTCAAATCTTGCCTTGATTGGTTCAGATGGTCTAAGAATTCTGTAATTAACATTAAAGTTACCTGTGTCTTTGTAAAAGTGGAAGCCCTTCAAATTTGGAGGAGACAATCACCGTCTGAAATTTGGCACCACACCCATCTGACATGTCCATCACCTCCTAATACAGATAGATAGAGACGAGTCAACTCTAATGTTTCTTTAAACAGATGGAAGCAAGTTACCTCTAGACTAATGCTTTCATTCATACAGTCATGAATTTTCAGATAACATATAATCAATTTGTGTTCATAATATCTGCAGGTCTCTAACATTTATGCGACTTCCCGTAGGCCATCATCTCGAGCCACAGTTCCGAGTCCACATAGAGAGAATGTACATTCTGGCCTTGGTTTGCGATAATGTCAGTACCTACATAATTAAGGGGTAAAGAACTAAATTCGCATGTTGTCATCAAGACATCCCCCCCTTTAAAGAAATTAAAATGATGAATGTTGATCCAAATCAATTAACAAGCACTAATAACACTTTATACTTTTTCTATCTGCTTATAAATTCACAAAATTAATGAAAGTGTCCAGGTAGTACACATGTGGTGCGTCTTTGAATGTCACTTGAAATATATATACTTTATAAATCAAATGAGTTACTCATCTTGCTAAAATTACTCAATCCATGGTCACCTGTGAGATTTGCACTTGTGATCTATAGAATCCTTATAATGTCATGTACATGGGGGTCACATAGTGAGGAACATTCATAGACCATGAAATGGCGGTGGTTTTATCGTAAAAATCTAAACACATATCAAAACTTTGATACTAATTTTATATGTAACAGGAAGGGAGAAAATACAGCAGACCAGACTGGGATTTGAACCCGGACCCCCTGAATCTAGTCAGGTGCTCTACTAACTGAGCTATCTGGCCACCAATGATCGAACCTGTCTCAGGCTGCCACATTCCTTCATCCTTAAATGTCTGCACACCTTGCACACATCAACTCAAGAATTTTTTATCCCAGCTCTCCTCTCAGGCATTTTCACCTGTCAGTTCCAGGGGCTGGTCTACAGCACCAAATGCAACAGGAAGGGAAAATATACAATTGACCAGACCAGGACTCGAACCCGGGCCCCCGGCCTGAATCTCTAATCTAAATCAACTGAGTTATCTGGCCTGAATCTCTAATCAGATGCTCTTTCAACTGAGTTATCTGGCCACTGGCGATCAAATCCATCTGACCACCACATATACATATAATATAATGCTTCAGTGTGATTAAAATCAGACTCCATACTCATTATGATAATGAGACTGGAATTGTTTATGGTTTGAGTGTCAATTTTTACAATTATTTCATGCATATATCAAATTCAAAATTACTACAAATGTGGGTTCTTCCAGGCGTTTTGCCCTGTGGGCCCCAACAAAGGTTTCGTCCTACACCAACTAACCCTCCTGCGATATGATTCATTACTTCAGCTACATAGATTTACAGTATTTAATCAGGGACCTATATACTAATACTTAGTATATATAGGTCCCTGATTTAATGCATTTCTAGAAATTGAAATGTTTTTATCGCTACGCCATTGACAAGAACTTAGAAGTCTCAAATAAAACATCCCAGTGATATAATGAATAACATTTAAATAAGGATTTGTGACAAGTCTCTTTTACGAAAATATCAATCGAGACAAAAATTAAGTAAGAGGAAATTCGAGCCAATATATAGTTAAACGTGAAATTTAAAATTCTTCGTAGAATAAAAAAATCATAATTCAAAAATAGGAATAGAATATTTTACCAGATGAGTTACGTCAGCCAATTCTGGTGAAGATTTCAATTTCTGTTCAATGTGCTCCGTGCTCGACATTTTCTTCTTCCGAATGAAACCGAAACTAAACAAAACGATAATAAAGTTTCAAAATTCCATGATATTTTCGTGACGGGT
This sequence comes from Ostrea edulis, assembly GCF_947568905.1. Lineage (NCBI taxonomy): Eukaryota > Metazoa > Mollusca > Bivalvia > Ostreida > Ostreidae > Ostrea > Ostrea edulis. Next base: position 3,603,163 of record NC_079164.1, read on the forward strand.
ATAGACTATAAAAAATGATAACAAACAAATTACATGATTTTTGTTTCGTTAAATGGTAAAAGAGTTGATAATATCTCAGATAAAAAAAAATTTAACATAATTTCTTTTTATCTAAACGTCATCTTATTTCTGTAATGACATGTCAACGAGAGAGCTACTTTCACTTTATCTTTTTATACTACATTTCCTTTACAATGATGCTGTTTTTGCAAAGTCCGGTGCATGTAGAAAGCTGTCTCTTTTGGACTTAGTTATAAAAGATGAATGCCCGAGTGTCTTTATTCTACACAGTTTCAAATCGTGGAAATTTAATCGAAGGCAGGTGCTTGCTAGATCTTTTCCTTTGGACCCCATCGTACAGAACTACGTGAGACAAGTCCACGACAGTTTATTTTCCGTCACATACCCTATGCCTTTAAAGTCACAGACCTACCTTGTGTCATATTCTAAGTCAGTTCTCGTCGATATTTTGGACTTGTCAGACGATGTTGTCAAGAGTGCAGAGTTTGTGAATTTTGTGAGTGGAGCTAAGGTATCACCTGGTTCTATCCCCCTGTCACACAGGTATGGAGGGCACCAGTTTGGCTACTGGTCAGGTCAGCTGGGGGATGGACGGGCAGTGATGTTAGGGGAGTACACCAATCAACAAGGAGAGACATGGGAGCTTCAGCTGAAGGGGTCGGGGCGGACTCCATATTCTCGTCGTGGGGATGGGAGGGCGGTTCTCAGATCATCAGTCAGAGAGTTCTTATGCAGCGAAGCAATGTTTCATCTTGGTATGTAAGCTTTTGCTTAGCTTGTAACTTACACGTACAAAGCAATATCAGTACGTCCAAATAATGTTTGTATTATGTGTATAGGGGTATTGCAAACTATAAGTACTAAAACAATCATTATAGTTACTGGCCAGAAAATCAATCTGGAAGTATAGCCACGATCTACGTCATTATTTTGTGTTTTTCATGCTTCAGGTATTCCTACCAGTCGTCTACGTCATTATTTTGTGTTTTTCATGCTTCAGGTATTCCTACCAGTCGTCTACGTCATTATTTTGTGTTTTTCATGCTTAAGGTATTCCTACCAGTCGTCTACGTCATTATTTTGTGTTTTTCATGCTTCAGGTATTCCTACCAGTCGTGCAGCAGCTCTTGTGGTGTCAGATGACCCTGTGATACGCGACCAATTTTATGATGGAAATCCGAAACCGGAGAGAGGTGCCATTGTCTTACGACTGGCTCCTTCCTGGTTCCGGATCGGGTCTCTGGAAATCCTGGCCAAAAACAACGAGATTCAACTTCTTCGACAGCTTTTAAACTTCGTAATTGAAAAATACTTTCCCCACATAGACAAAACTGACCAGGATAAATACCTAGCTCTGTACAGTACAATTGTGTCAGAAACTGCGGAACTGATTGCAAAATGGCAGAGTGTGGGCTTCACCCACGGTGTTTGTAATACAGATAATTTCAGCCTGCTTTCCCTCACAATTGATTATGGACCTTTCGGATTCATGGAGGAATACAACCCAAACTTCGTACCAAACACCTCCGATGATGAAGGGAGGTACAGTTATGAAAACCAACCTGGTATTGGTGTTTTTAACTTGGAAAAATTAGGAGAAGCATTAAAACCGGTACTGAGACACCATCAGACAGAACAAATACAACATATACTGAACGGTTATGAGAGAAATTACAAGGAAAAGTTTATGGAACTATTTAGACAGAAACTAGGGTTGTCTACTGATAATGAAGATGATGAAAATATTGTTGCAGTATTTCTGAAAATCATGGAAGACACCAAGTCAGATTTCACTATGTCATTTCGAGAACTTGGAGAAATTGATCTGATGGGATTAAACTCTGATACTATACCTCACAAATACTGGGCATTGACCACAATGGCAGATCATGAGTGGTTCTGGAAATGGATTGCAATCTACAAAACCAGATTAACACAGGAGGGAACATCAGAGAAAACGAGACAGTCCCTTATGAATAAAACAAACCCTAGGTACATACTGAGAAATTGGATGGCCCAGGAGGCAATACAAAGGGCAAACAGAAATGACTTTAGCGGGGTTATCGAACTTCTCAGGGTCCTGGAACACCCCATGGAATGGAACGCAGAAGCAGAGGAGGCAGGCTACTCCTCCCTACCCCCAGAGTGGTCCAAATCACTCCGGGTCAGCTGCTCTTCATGAGCCTAATTTGTATACATGTATTGAGGTGTATTTATTAAAACGTTTTACCATGTTGTTGTGCTTTTGTTGTCTGTAGCTGAATTAACAATCACAATAAACAATCTGGGTCAAAAAGAGAAATTATTGGTATATCTAATCTGCTGGTGACAATCGTGTCATTAAGTTGATCAGATTCTTGGGTGAAAAAAAATATTTATTTTTTTATATATATATAGTTATGTTTTGGCTAAAAACAAAAATAAACCTAGCTGGGATGTCAAAAATCACAATTTACACATAGATATTCTTTATTAAAACATTCTTTTCACCTCTATTGTAATTTCTTATTTATGAGGACCAGTTTATACATGTTTTTAGTTTGTCCTCCAGTGAATTTGACGTTTTAATCTCCCTTGGAAACCAATTATAGGAACCCAATACTGAAAATTTAAATCGTATCAAATTAGAGGCCCATGGACCCAATGGTCGCCTGAGTATCACAGAATGCGAATCAAATTAGACGTGTTCTGTGTATCCTACAATTCTTCAGGAGTAAAGAAGATGTATTAGAATTGTATACATTACTATTTTCAGAGGTCTTGATCCTACCCCTAGGGCCCCATATGGCAAAAAAGATTTTTTGTTTACCTACCCCAAAATGATATTACACAGCAATGGTAATGAAAAACTGGTCAGGAAAGCTGTTTAAAAGAAATAATTTAAAAGATGTTCAAAAGTTGAGAATGGATGAGCATGATTACAATGGATAAGCATAATGAGAATAAGAATGATTGGTTTTATATAGTGCTTTTTCCAGCGTATGCTGCTCAAAGCGCTTTACATTGCATTATTACCCCGGCAGACCTTATATCAATTCTAGAACTTTCTCAGCCTCCTAGGAAGCACACGGTGCAAGCTGCCATTACAAGCGCTAGAACACTAACATTCTAACAATATCTTTCACTGTCTATAGCCAGGTACCCCTTTTACACTTGGGTGGAGTGAGGAAATTCATGTAAAGTGCCTTTCCCAAGGACACAACGTCGGCCAGGACTCGAACCCACGACCTTTTGGTCGAGAGTCTGACAGCCTAACCACTAGGCCACTGACGCCACAAGCATGGCAATAGGTCGTGAGTGTCTCAGTTCCGTGTGGTGCCTAACTAACATAAACCTATGTGTAGCTAATTGAAGAAATCATTAACTATCTGAAGATATCGTTAACTATCTGAAGATATCATTAACTATCTTAAGATATTTTTAACTATCTGAAGATATCATTTCTTAAATCATATTGCTTTTGAATTGATGAGAGCAAAAATTGCACTGCATTGATGATGTGCATCATGAATTAGAATTTGATAAGAGCAATTGAGCACCACTATGCCTCCTTACACTCATTTAAGTGTCACTATACTTCCTTATGCTCAGTTGAGTATAACTCGGCTTCCTTATACTGAGTTTAGTGTCACTATGTTTCTTTATTCTGAGTTGAGTGTCACTATGCTTCCTTATATTCAGCCTAATATAAACCTGGAGTCCTATAATCCTGGAGTCTTATAATCCTGGAGCCCTATAATCCTAGAGTCCTATAATCATTAAGTTTTATAACCCTAGAGTCTTATAACCCTGGAGTCCTATAAACCTGGATATAATCCTGAAGTCCTATAATCCTGGATATAGTCCTGGAGTACTATAACCCTGGAGTCCTATAATCCTATGAACCTGGAGTCCTTTAACCCTGGAGTCTTATAATCCTGGATATAAACCTAGAGTCCTGTAATCCTGGATATAAACCTGGAGTCCTATAATCCTGGAGTCTTATAATCCTGGATATAAACATGGAGTCCTATAATACTGGAGTCCTATAATCCTGGATATGAACCTGGAGTCCTATAATCCTGGAGGCTTATAACCCTGGAGTCTTATAACCCTCGAGTCCTATAATCCTGGATATAAACCTGGAGTCATATAACCCTGGAGTACTATAACCCTGGTGTCCTATAATCCTAGAGTCCTATAATCCTGGATATAAACCTGGAGTCCTATAATCCTGGATATAACCCTGGAGTCCTATAACCCTGGATATAACCCTGGAGTCTTATAATCCTGGATATAACCCTGGAGTGCTGGAGCCCTATAATCCTGGAGTTCTATAACCCTGGAGTCCTATAATCCTGGATATAACCCTGGAGCCCTATAATCCTGGAGTTCTATAACCCTGGATATAACCCTGGAGTTCTATAATCCTGGAGTCTTATAATTCTGGATATAACCCTGGAGTGCTGGAGTCCTATAACCCTGGATATAACCCTGGAGTCCTATAATCCTGGAGTCCTACATCTTCGCTAGCCAAGGGTGATGTTCCACGGTGAAAAGAGAAACACCGTGGAGCGTCACCCTTGGCTAGCGAAGATGGGAGTCCTATAATCCTGGAGTCTTAAAATTCTGGATATAACCCTGGAACCCCATCTCCAGCCAGTTAGATGTCACAGCGGCCGGCGACACATTTTGGAGTTATAAAAGCAATGATTAACACAAGAATCTTTTTTTGCCATCAAATAAGAGAGAGAGACAGGGGGGGGGGGGGGGACCAGTAAAATGTGTATTTTAGTGAGGGAAAATTTCCAACGGACAGAAGTTGTGGGGACAGAATTGCACTATAAGAAAAAAAATGTCATCACAATTAAGTCCCCATAAATGTGACCTACAGCATGTGAAAGATGTAGCTACAAAATATTAGCTTAGTGAGGACAAGTGGTGTGAGGACTAAACCTGTCTATACATCAGAGACTGTTTTAATGTTAGAAATAAGTTTTCAACAGTTTGATATTTTGTAATGTATCAATATATATGTGTATCTATGTATGGCTAACAACACATTCTTATATAATGTGCTTTAGTGCCAATAAAGAATTGAATTGAAAGAATTGAATTGAATATTCTCTCCAAGAAACCCTTTTTTCATAATTCGAACGAGAGTACTAGACAAACTTTTATAGGCATCCCTATAGCTATACCTAAAAGAGTACCTTTTTGCCTTTAGAATAATAAATGTGTGTATTCTCTTCTACACATTGTGAAAGTATGTTATAATGAGAGAGAAAATGTGGAAGGTATGGAGGACAAATTATCCGACTATTTCTCAAAAATAAACATACGTTAGAAGGCGACACAGGTTCGCAAAACTTGATTACATTTGGTGATGTTTCATCATTTACGAAGTCCTTCATCGAAAGGGGTATTATACCATCTCCCAGTCTCAAGGGATTAGTTATTAATTAAACAAAATGTATGTTTGTTTCACCTTCCAAGCATAGTTTCCATATTTAATGACTAGTCAATCCAAAGAACAATGTCCGAGTCAGGTCTTGAATGACCAATCAAAACAATGAATGTCCAAAAGTGGCAGTCTCTCTCTCTCTCTCTCTCTCTCTCTCTCTCTCTCATAGATCGTCCAGTCAACGAAGATTGACATTGATTGTACCATACACGTCATTAAATTAATTTCTCTGCAAATGTGCAGCTGCAATAATTGTTGTGGTCATTAGTTGTCATTGCTTATAATAGGATAGCTACCTTTGGAATCAGGCGCACACAGGTTATAGTTCGTCACGGACATTCATATGAAGCATGGTTTCACCAGCAAAAGAGTTGTATATACAATCTTTTTATCTTTTGTATGGGTTTTGGTGTGCTTATTTCCTTCAAAATAATAATAATAATATAAAAGTTGTTTTGTTTGCATAGCAGATAAAATAAATTTAAATGTAAATTTCGCCGCAATATGATATCTGACATAAATACACTATTTCATAAAACCTCCAAAAAAAAAAAAAAATTCTTGTGGACAAAAGAAGAGGATGTTTATGAAAATATAAGAGTTATTTGATGATATATCACCTACTTGTTTTATCTACAGCTAAAATCTATATGAAACATTTTAGTTGGAAGGAGAAAAGGACATATGATAAATCAAAGGTATTTTTTGAAGAAAAATGAAACAGAGCGACAAAATGTCAGAAATATCTTCATTTTTAGACTTGAAGCAACCCAGTAACAAAGATAGAACTACTTCTGACCAGGCGTGCTTCAAAATTGAAAAGTCGCAACATTTTGACCATGTCATTTAAAAAAAATTCTATCTAAAACATTAAATACAATTTAATGTTTTTGATTTTTTTTTTCATAAATATTTTTATCAAAAAGATTAAAAGTGTATCGGAATCTCTTAGACATTGAAGTGTGGACTCTTAAAATCTAATACTTGCAAACAAAGCACATTCTTCTATAGGTTAAAAATCAATACAGGACACAGCTAGGGTGATATAGAATATATATATAGATATAGCATATTAACTGACAATTTAAGAACATGCAATGAAATATAAATATATGAATCCAATTCTAGTATGATCTTAAAATATTATGCAATTTGAATAAGCCTAGAAGATTGAACAAATTAAACATATAATGGTTGGCTATCACAGTATCGCTGTATTGATATTGCACCTAAGGATAACCGGGTGCTTATTGTAACAAATTCTATAGCGCTAATTAATATTCCAATAAAACACACAGAGAAAAATTCATATAAGATAATTAAGCGCTTGTATCACTCTGTCGATGGTGAAATCATACTTCGTTTAATATGAGATGCTTTAAAAACGAGCTATTGAATAAAATTCTGGTCTAAAGAGCCACCTTACTGTAAACGAGAAAAAATCCAATCGTATCAGCATTCTAAAATTTAGTCTATTACGATTAACGCGAGATTTCGACACGGTGTAAAAATAATATGGCAGACATGGGAAACCGATGGGAAGGTGTGATATTTATAGACTTGTTTATATATCGTTTATCTCTGAGTACATACCAAAGCTTACTTGTCAATGAATTGTAACATTGTTTTTATTTTTAAGTGGTAAAGATCATGGAATTATTTGTGTAATATACATGTAAATAGGTATTTATTGGATCAACTGAAACTAAGAAGAAATTTCGAAAAATGACTAGTTTTATTGCGCAGCTACATGTATTTATGCTTAGGTTAAAGGGTTACTAAATAAGGCCTGATCCACAAACGAAGAATATTTTGACAGTAAAGCTACGTCAGACGTGTCATTTGTACCATAAAGAAACGAAACATGATAAATGTATGCAACAACAATGTTTACACAATTGTTTTGGAGAGTTTTGATGTTTAAAAAAGTTTAATTTTAAATGAAACTTGAAAATGATATAAATTTCCAACAGGATTCAAACACTGCAGTATGAGGCAAAACTTATTTTCGGCACTAGAGCAGGCTAATTAGGGTAGAATATTGGTGTACATTAACTAGCCCAAATCTGATGCTATTGTCAATATTTAATGGTAGAGTAGTTGCTCATTATTTTATGACAAGATATGTGGATTGATGTTAAAAAAAATGTACATTGTAATACAGTTTAGTGTGTTCTGTTTGACTATTTGATCTGTCCTGCTTCAGAATAATGAGTAGGTAAGGAAGGCTTCCACTAATGCAAGATCTTCTGGCTAAAACATAATTATATTTCTTTAGCGAGAGTAGATATATCCTGTGCAACTGAGAAAAACACCCGAGGAGTACATCTATTTGTATTTCACATGAAATGATATGAAATTTCTTGACTGTGTTATCAATTCTGCATAGGCAATTGATGCCATGCTGAGTGTGTGTCGCACTTCTTCTGCATTGCTTGGGATTTGTCATTATTTTCAATCAACAAAACACCTATTTATGGTCATGTTTACTCTTTCGCTAAAGAGGGATAATCGCATTTTAGTAAGAAGATCTTGAGATAGGGGAAGTGTTCCCAATGAGAAACGAAATTAGATTCCATTGAAATCTTCACTAAATCAAGTGACTGGTGTCCTCCTATTGAGCGTCGTCCTGTTCCTGGTATTGGGGTACACTGACACACATTAGCAGTGTTCGAAATTGGTTAAAACTTGGTATAGACCACGGGTCTATGCCTAAACAAGATGACATAGAACTCATCGAATTGGCATAGACCGCAACATTGAAAAAAAAACAACACAAATTTAAAACGTTATTTACTTTCTTTCCATTTCCATAACAATATCCTCCTTTCTTCATAATGTTTATCAGACGTCGACTTTTGGGATAATTCTATCGCTTTAAACCTAGAAAATTGGCATAGACAATATGGTCTATCCCAATTACAATTGGCGTAGACCAGTGTTATTTGACATAGACTCGGTCTATGGTTAATTTCGAACACTGCATTAGACATACTCTTCAACTATCAAACTGTATACATCCTTAATGACAATGTGTTAAGTTCTTCCCAGAAGATATTGAATGCATGGGGGATGGTTAATTTCTGACTCTGTGCCGAACAATACAATATACCACTTGTATAGTGTTATTGCGCATCTTCATTAATCAAAAGATCCTGTACAATTTATACACTTTTATACATATATTTGGAACATTTGATAAATTTATATACATTATAAATGAATGTTTCACTAGATAATGATTTTCCTTTTTTAACTTTCTTTAAGGTCATTTGATACAATGAATGCAAGGGTTGATTAGATTGGTTGATGATTTTCCTTTTTTAACTTTCTTTAAGGTCATTTGATACAATGAATGCAAGGGTTGATTAGATTGGTTGATGATTTTCCTTTTTTAACTTTCTTTAAGGTCATTTGATACAATGAATGCAAGGGTTGATTAGATTGGTTGTGATAAGTCCTTAAAAATCATGTGACTTGTAAATTTTCTATGATATCAAAATTTTGAAATATATTGATGACCCTCCTACTATAACCCTGCATGAATTTTCCCCTCTGTTTTAAACTTAATTTTGAAATCATGGAAATAATTTACATTCCATATGGTAAATTGTATTCATTTATTTTTACTTATAAAAACAGAAATTCAGTTTCTTTATTATTTTAAGTTTTGTTTGTAGCAAGTGTCGTTAAAGGAATGGTTCATTTATTTAAATTTGTGCCCTCTGTTATATGATTTATTGATATTTATTTTAGATTTGCGGAAACTGGCAAGGCAACTTGAAAATGAGATCGATTTAAAGTTAGTCTCCTTCAGTAAGCTGGGAACAAGTTATTCCTCACATACAGACTATGGAAGGTAAGCAATTTCAATACCCCCCCACAAAAGAAAAAACTCCATCTATTTATGCTGTTCATAATTATAAATGTCAATGTTTACATAATGACAAGATTTATCTGAACTTTTGAAAATTGAGCTAGATTTTTAAAGTACAGTATAAACTGCCTAATCCGACACCTGTGAAATCCAATTCATGGGCCATTCTGATCTGTATTTCCATTGTGTTTTACACTGTTTATTCAGTTTCACCGTACGTGTATAATGATATCTGATGGTAGTTAATTTTGTGTGTTGTTTTAGTTTTCTACATTTTCTTTACAAAATCCCTTTTTTTCAGTGAGTCATCTCCCCTGATGCAGAGATCAAGCAGTGAACACATGTTTGACACCATGGCAATGGAGATTGAACAGCTACTGTCTAAGGTATGACTCGTTCAGAGATTGATTATGAACAACTGTTGTCTAGAGTATGACTCGTTCAGAGATTGATTATGAACAGCTGTTGTCTAGAGTATGACTCGTTCAGAGATTGATTATGAACAGCTGTTGTCTAGAGTATGACTCGTTCAGAGATTGATTATGAACAGCTACTGTCTAAGGTATGGGTCATCCAGAGATTGATTATGAACGATGCTGTCTAAGGTATGGGTCATCCAGAGATTGAACAGTGTTGTCTAAGGTATGGGTCATCCAGAGATTGAACAGTGTTGTCTAAGGTATGGGTCATCCAGAGATTGAACAGTGTTGTCTAAAGTATGACTCGTTCAGAGATTGATTATGAACAGCTGTTGTCTAAAGTATGACTCGTTCAGATATTGATTATGAACAGCTGTTGTCTAAAGTATGACTCGTTCAGAGATTGATTATGAACAGCTGTTGTCTAAAGTATGACTCATTCAGAGATTGATTATGAACAGCTGTTGTCTAAAGTATGACTCGTTCAGAGATTGATTATGAACGATGCTGTCTAAGGTATGACTCGTTCAGAGATTGATTATGAACGATGCTGTCTAAGGTATGGGTCGTCCAGAGATTGATTATGAACAGTGTTGTCTAAGGTATGGGTCGTCCAGAGATTGAACAGTGTTGTGTAAGGTATGGCTCATTCAGAGATTGATTATGAACAGCTGTTGTCTAAGGTATGACTCGTTCAGAGATTGATTATGAACAGATGTTGTCTAAGGTATGGCTTGTTCAGAGAGCGAATTGAATTATTTTTGCATTAAGCAGTCATTGGAACAACATCATGGATAATATATTTGGATAGATTTCTACCAGCTCTGAACTCAACAGTTGAAGATCAAAATTTATTACCACAATCAAGTTTTAAAGAATAAGGTCTTCTCTCAAGCAGTCAAACTATTAGCACAGTCTTCACGAAAACATTTAAAACTTGCTGGCCAGTCGGACCAGTGAAATGTCTGAATTTACTGGCCCACTGTGAAATTTACTGGCCCCCTAAATTTTCATGTTTATCACATACATTATGGAATGCATTGTAAAATTGTACAATTAATTTACTGAAACTATGGTTATTACTCGTATTCATATCCACCCTAAGACATCCTTTCTGTCGATACCAGAAAAACAACACTGTACATGGTATTTTCTCTCTCTACGCCCGCAAACAACAAGACTACAAATTTACGTATTTTTAACAAATATGAAAACAGCCCGAGTGCACCTTAGAAAATAGCCTTCTCTACCAACATCAAATGGAAACGATTGATTAATTCTACAAACTATAGAAATTGCATAAAATCAGAGATAACTGCAATTGTCGAAGTTCATTTTAATTGGAAAATGCAATAAAGCAACAATTACCAGTGTGCAGTGCGATACAGAACGCGGCCATTTTTGTTGTTTCAACAAGTTGTTCGTTTAATATTCACGTGATCAACGTACAAGTTATCTTGACAATTACACATATAGTTACAGTTTTTACGAAATAAACAAACCCCGATGTCCAAACACTTACTTTATTTGCTATTTTTTGATTTATTTTTATTTTGATGGTAAATTTAAGCAAATAAGACATTTAGAATATCTAAATCCAACATTATGTTTAATGTGATTTACAAAAAGTCTACAAGCCCATCGGACTTTCTGATTTTTAATTTCCACTGACCCGACCGTAAAATTCACTGGCTTCGGTCTTCGGACCACTGAGATTTCGTGAAGACTGTTAGCATGATTATTATAATCAATGAGCCCTATACTAAAACTGAAATGCATGACCCATGAACTAAGTTGGTCATATATATGTTATTTTTTAACGGGACTGATTCACGAATTTCCCCAAAATTTTGTTTTTTACTTTTAATGATCAAAATCTTTTGTCTAATGTGTTTAAAAGATATCACATAAAAATTAAGGTTATACATCATCACAGAAGCTCATTTTAGAGAGTTTATTATTTGTTTTGTAAACAAAGATTGCGGTATGTTATTGTTTACGAAATTTTCAAAAGAAATGCATATCGATCTAAGTTTATTATATCTTTCACATATCAAGCATTCTTTGGGTAAAATATGTCATCTCAAAGTTAAAATTTGTGACTATGCAAAATTAAGATGCTTTATATTACAAAATCAACATTTCACTTGTTTGTTTGTATACATGAAAAGACTCTTGAGTTTTTGTTTACATAACACAGATTTAAGGCTAAAATATTGCTTTTATTCTTGCGTTCAGAAGGTCAAAAGTTTGGCTGTCAGCATTAAATCAGTTATATTTTTAATGTTTAACACCAAAAATAAAAAATATTATTTTTAAAAAATTGTGAACCAATCACTTTTAAGATGTCATTGCCCAAACCTTTTAAGTGTTTAAAGTTTATAGTTTGTACATGCTTTGTAACCTGAACATTTTTAAACTCCTGTTAGTCCTGCACCCTCAATAACACAAGTATACCACACTTGTCCGACATCTGAACTTAATTCTGCATAATAACATTTGTCAGATGACATGTTCCTCTTCATTAAAATGTTGGTAGCTGGAAAATCAACTTTTTCCTTTTCCATATATCTGATAAATCAGTAAAAATAAAAAAAGATTACTTGGGATATGAGAAGTCAGAACAATTTTAATAATGTTGAAGTAACGACATAGTACATGTAGCTGTATTTCTAAAAATAGCTTCAGGAGACCAACGACAGAATGGCAGACTACACACAGAATATCGGAACCAACTCACCCAGCGCTGCGCTCCTTCACACATTACAGAGACACAGAGACATCCTCCAGGATTACTCGCACGAATTCCAAAAAACCAAGTCAAATATCACAGCTCTCCGGGAGAGGGAGGACCTTCTGGGATCAGTGCACAGAGATATCAAGTAATTACAGCACAGTTTATTAGTAATATATAGCACAGTTGTACTATTTATAGCACATATGTACTAATTATAGCATAGTTGTAATAATTATAGCACATATGTACTAATTATAGCACAGTTGTACTATTTATAGCACATCTGTACTAATTATAGCACAGTTTTAGTAATATATAGCACACCTGTAGCAATGATAGAGTATTTGTAGTATTGTTAAGCAGGTACTTCATATGGTAAGGTGAAAACGCCCAAGATTCAATGCTGTTATATTGATAAATGTATTACACAATACTGAAGAAGTCATAATTGAAGCCCTTCATATTACATTGTAGATTGTTTGCATAAAATTGAGATAACATTTGTAGTGTGAGAAAACATTTGTAGTAATATTGTATATGAGACGGATGAAAAAACCCACCAGACCCAGTTCTCTCATTATTTCATTAATATACTGTATCAATCGCAACTTCTCAGGTCTTTATGGCAAGCTTGAAGAAGGTGTCTCGAATGTCGTTCATCAGAAGTATGGAATTTGTACAAAATGGACACTTCCAATTATTGTGCAGGTCACTAATTAGTGATTTTTAACACATTGTTAGACTTACTATTGGGAGATCTCATCATTTCTAGCAAATATTTATTGGAAAAGGGATGATAAATATTTTCTATTGTCTAGTTTGATTTGATGATATACAAATGGAGATTACCATATTACATTCGGGGTTGTTTTTGCACTTGCTGGAAAGGCCTGAGAATGTTTGATTGATGCTGTATAAGATACAGGACTGTATACACAATACTTCAAGAGTTAAGAAGGTAGAATTGATGGTGTCATAGTACTCAAATAAAATACTTGGAGCACCATATGGTGTTTGTTTTCCTTGGAAGTATTGGGTATAACACGCTTATAATGAACAAGTTTAAAATAACTAATTAATGCTTAATATCGTGAAGTCATATTTATTCCTGTTTGAAAGGTAAGTAACGAAGATTTGATTAGATATCACAAAATTTGGTTATAATGAGCTGTTTTTCACAGATAGATGCTGAATGTTCAGTAGAACTGTTTAACTGTATAAATGTTTATGACATCATATTTCAGATATGCACATATTTTTAAATTTCCCCAGACAGCCAAATGAATAGTAGAACTGAGAAATTGGTTGAAATATACCATGCATTAATACAAATACTAGTATTTATATTATGGTACTTTGAAATGTTTTAAATGTGATATTTTACATTTCAGTGCATACAAGAATTCTTCAGGTCTGAATAGAAGAACAGATCTTTATTTGAAGGAGAATGAACACATAAGAAAGTGAGCATAAGTTTTACCTTGATACTGGTGTAAAACAGGGAGATATTCTATCATGTTTGCTGTTACAGTTTTTGATGAATTTTTTTTTTTATTTCTGAGAATTACCTGGTAAAAGGATATTAATTTGTTTATTCACAGCTCTGACCGGCTCATTGATGATCAGATCAGGTAAGAATTTACATGCATTAAAAAATGAAATTGGTCAGATTGCTTGATAGAAAATATTTGTATAACCCAGCAGTTATAATGCAGTTGAATTGTTATATTTCAGTGTTGCAATAGCAACTAAAGAAAATTTACAATCTCAGAAGAAAATGTTAGGTGGGATCCAACAAAGGATGAACTCATTAGCCAGTATCCTTATTAGTGAATAAGTAGATTATACTAATCTGTGTAGTATAGATGTGTCGGTTCATACAGTATATGTAATTATTTCAGCATCTTTAGTGTTGAATTTTTATTCTGTGCTGATATTTAAACTGCTGTATATATGCAGTAAAACATGCTAATATTGAACAAGCTTATATCAAATTCACATTATTGTGAAATGATATTTATTCCCCCATGAGAGGAAAATAACAAAAATATGATTGGATTGAACAAAGTTTGGTTATGAACTGTTTTCAGTGGCCCTAAAGGTTCACCATAATCACAGTGGCGAATCATGTGACTTTGGCATGACCTATTACCCGGAAAAATGACGGGTAAAAATGTCTCCTGAGAAATGGGTAATAGGTCTTACCAAAGTCATGCGATTCGCCACCGTGGTAACTGTGTTTTGCTGTATTCAGTAATATAGCTGACTCGAGTGCTGTGTTATGATCACATCGATATAATGCATTAGAAAGTCCATTCCATCCACTTTTTTAGCATTCAAGAAAAAAACTCCTTAACTAAATTCTCAGATCGTTTTCCCATTATCAACAGCCTTATTCAGAAAGTCAACTTACGGAAGAGAAGGGACACCATTATCCTGGCCAGCGTCATAGCAACATGTACCATCTTGTTAATGTTGTATGCCTTCCACTGAATGTCCCCTGTGATACTGTGTGAGAATGTGCGAGCGAGTGAGAGAAAGGGAGACAACTGAGTCATTGTTTACATGTTATTTCTCAGTCTGTGATGGATTATTAACATTCAATAAAACTTTTATCAATCGGATCCGTAATGGGTTCCATAAAAATGGCTGCAATGCGAAAAGAAATTGGCACTTTTTTTTATGCAGGATGTACATTTGTTTTGACAGGACACTTTGTGATGTGCTACCTTGTTGATAGACATGTACAGATATTACAGCTCTTCCTTGTAAAACAAGAGATCTGTAAGTCAATTCATCATTAATTTTATCCCTTCACTACAAAGTTGCAGGGTAGACATGAAAGGATGTGTAGATTTGTGAATCCAGAACAATGTTGTGGTTGGTACTGCATGATGTGACTAGATTTCCATCTCATACATGTACTTGCAATAACATCTTCATTATTCTCTTGCACTAGGAAGATCAAATTGTGACTGTTGAAAGTTTTGGTTGACTAATGCAGCCCATTATTCCAGTTTGAATACTTCACAGTTTTTAAGGAGAATGAAAATTCTGTGATGTCAAATTTCAAACCTAGGACTATTTCAACATGAAAATGACAGAAGTTTAAGGGAAATTCAAACAGATCCACAAAAGTGGCTTTGAAGCATCTCATCCTTTCAGCTGTTGTGAATTGTCTGGAAGCAATATCAGCATTGAATCCTGTAGTAATACAGCTTTTTTGGTGTAACAATTTCCTTTCTATAAAAGTAAGAAGCACTGCTCATGTTTTTTTGTTAAGTTTAAATTTCCATTTATTTTGGGATTTATGATGATTATATTTTAAAATTCAATGTACTATTTTTTCTCTCTGTTTACATGCAAATGTTTTCTGTATAGCTGCATATATACATGCCCAGACTGTGCATTCTTTTACCTGTGGTATTTACATGTACAGTATATATGCTCTTATTTTCAATAAAATTCTTTTTGTTTTTGTTCTGACAACAGTTTGTGACCATTCTAATGTGTTACTATTGACTACTGATAAAACATTCCTTGTAGACTTTATACATGTATATACTATATCTCGGACATTTTGAAACTGGTGTAGTGGACAGTACTTGGTGTTCAGTAATTTAACTAGTTACTAATAATACTAGGTATGCAAACTTGTTTGGTGAATTATTTCCTATATCTTGAAATGTTGATGAAATGGACAATTTAATCCATTGCTATATTAAAATGACAGGAATCGTGTTCATCTGACAAAACCATTGCTTTGTGTTTTCGAGTATTCAGCTGTGGAGCATGATGGGTCATACAGTGGCGGATCCAGGATTTGTTGGGGGGGGGGGATAAATAGGCTGGGGGGTTCCAGGCTTTTGAGGCTTATTAGGGTACTTTTATGGATTATTCTAGCTATACTTTATACATAATGAAATCAATAACAAATAATTGATTTGTTTGTATGTATAATGTCAAATCTTATACCTTTTGCTGTAACAGTTCTACAATTTTTTTTCTAATTTGGGTTACAAAAAAGGGTGGGTAGGGGTGTGTGGTCGTCTCCCCTCAATATCCGCCACTGACTGTTAAAAGTAGTAATTATGGGTATATACATGTATTATGTTACAGTAGTTTGTTGTGTGAACTTAATTGTGTAAAGTGAAAGTATATTGTACATCTATTTATTTGTTATATTTTATGCAGAAAAGAATTGTGTGAAAGTGTTTCCATGGTTACATAGTCATGAAATAAATAAATATGTCTGCAGTTCAGTTGTTCTGTGTGAATAATGATAATAAGTTATATTTACATTTATAACTTAGAATTACGATTTTAACAATTATAATTACATTTATAACTTAGAATTACGATTATAATTGTGTTTATAACTTAGAATTATGATTATAACAATTATAATTATGTTTAAAACTTAGAATTATGATTATAACAATTATTCAATCTAATTAAAATAGATCTTCCATCCGCTCCCCAGTTTTCGATACCACACGACGTTTTAATTAGTTTAATTAGATTGAACAATTATTATAATTATGTTTATGAATGTTAAGGTGGCTCATTACACTGAAATTTTATTTAAGTCGTAGTATCAGTTAATAGGAAAACCTTGAAGGCAGAATACAGACCAAACTATTAGGCTAGGACCGTTAAACTTGGTACACACCTTTTGTTCAAGGTTAGAGGTCAAGGTCATATTTTCAGTTGATAAGAAACCTTGTAGGCAAAATACAGACTGAACTGTTATTGGGGCTAGGACTGTCAAACTTGGTATACATACTCCTCATGCAAACGGAGGATGCTTATTGTTTCTCGAGGTCTAAGATCAAGGCCGTAGTATCACTTAATAGGAAAACCTTGTAGGCAGAATACAGACTGAACCTTTGGGGCTAGGATTGTCAAACCTGATGCACATACACCCTATGCCAAGCGGAGGTCCAGGTATCACTTGGTAGAAAAACCTTGTTTTCGTTGTAGATACAGATATTGCCCTGAAATTTAGTCACAGGCTTCCTCTTGGAAGGAATATAAGTTCAGTTTGAATTTCAGCTGGATTGGTACACCACAACCTACTTTACAGGAAAAAGTAGGTCAAACAATTTTCCAGATTTTTGTTCGTTTTGAATAAAAGGTTGCAATGAAATTTTGTCACAACCTCCCTCTCCGAGAAGTACATCTTCAGTTCACATTTCAACTTCATTGGTGCACCATGACCTAAGGCTTGTATCACTCTTGATGGTGAAATCATACTTCATATGAGGCACTTTAATGAGCTATTAAATAAAATTTTGGAGTAATGAACTTCCTTAATGTATTCATGAAAAAGGCATGGTCATGCTGTTCCCAGTTACGTGGCATTGTATGTTGGCTAATTCAAATTATCCGGATCACCAGTTTTCTAGATTCCGAATTGGTATCCTCTGAAACTGATGACATCACAATGCATCAACGCAACGTTTTTTGTAGAAAATATCGACTGTCACAAACAAAACTGTACACAAAATATAATTTCCCCGCATGTCTGTGTTTTAGATAATTTGGATTACATTTATTATCTTATAAATGTGGATTTAAAAATATACAAGGGGGTATATAATAATTTTATCATTACTACAGTAACTTGATCTGAAGAGTTGGATCACGTCTCGTGTGATCTGATGATCCGCACCTGTCAACTCGATGTGATCTGACTCTTCGGAACAAGTTACTGCAGTAACTATATATATGTCTTCATATGCGCATTGTTTACAACTGCAATGCATTCATGAGTAAATGTCTATCACTACAATCGTAGATATGTCAAAGGCAAAAACACTGGAAATGTAAATATATAATAATAAACACAAATTTTACCCGAATTTCTATCTTATAAAACCTCCGTGGATTTGAAATTGGTGTGAGGAATGAAAGCTAGATTGCTAAATTTGATAGTGAACAAAGACTTGCAGCATCAATGACTTTTAATAAATTAAGCAACAACATTTGTACTGATACACTTTTGTAACAAAATACTGTATGAATATTCTGCAGACTTGAGGACAATGAACACAAAGAGAGCACGATTTACCTGGGACAGCTAGTACTAAATGATCGATCTTGTTAGCAATGCCAAGTCGGCAGGGATGTTTGACAAATATTTCCCACACAGAAGCAGCTAGTATTTCCAACACAGAAGCCTGTAGCATCACATCTACACATTCGTTATTGGAGGAATGTAAACAAAATGGAAAGAGGCGCCGTGACAATTTCATTAAAAAGAGTTCAGGATAAAAAGATCTATTCCCTCAATGATATCCGATGCCATTTCACACCCGATAAAGCACAGGAACATCCTGCAGTTTTTTCTGAGAAGGTTTTAAGACCACCCACGAAAGGAGAGATGAGAATATTGCTGATATTCATTTTTCTTCCATAGACAACTTGAGGATTCTATCTAGCTCCTCCTCTTCCTGTTTCCGCAGCTTTTCATCCTCTGTCACAGTCTGCTGAGACAGTTTCAGGGCGAGTTGAAGGTCGTCGTCAAGGTTACTGCTGCTGTTTGGTTCGCTACTTATCTCCGGATAGGCTGTGTTCCCTGATTGTAGAGATAAACTTTCCGCTATTGCTCTGAAAAAGATCCATCGTTTATCGTTAATTTAGGAGTTGTTGCCCTTGCAAAATGTACAGTATGTATTTCATTTACTACTAAAAATATACAAAAATAGTGGACATTCTTAAAGGGAATGTTACATTATTTTCCGGACATGTTTAATTTTGTAAATATGATAGAAGTTACGCAGCCTTCACTGTATCTAACTAGACATTTAGTACTAACAATCTAATATCTGTATATAACTAGACATTTAGTACTAACAATCTAATGGGTAAACAGTAAATGGAACCCAAACAGTTGATCTTAATCAGATTGTTAGCATTGCATTCAGAAATTCTAACTTGATTTCATGCGCTTAAAAGTTTATCCAATCAATCCAGGAGAAAATTTTTCAATTGTATACCTTTGTAGAAGTGCGTCCTCCTCTCTTCTAATAGAAGGCAAAGGTCGAGAGGGCGGGGGAGGTCGGATGTTGTTTAAAGCTTCGTAAAACGTCAACTGTAATATATTACATACACAGTGTACATAAAGTTTTGAGGATTTTCACAATGAATGCAGATTTTAAAATTAGATCACTACAAGATGAAATGATAATGCCTTTCTCGGAGGACTCTACATCGGCTGATACTGGTATACAGAGCTAGGACACATTTGTTATGAATCAGATGATATTTAAAGGACTGAAATGTGTAATTAAAGGGATTATTGTGCTCTAGTAAAAATATCAGGTTAGCAGGGAAAGAAAGACCTGGACTGTATTAGGACTTTACATAAAGATCGAGGTTTTAACACTGATCAGATGCCCTAGTTAGAATCTTTGGTCAGATTCACTGCACAATGACTCGATTTCCCGGCACATCCTCCAGACTTTTAATACACAGATTTACTGCACAATGAACTCGAGCTCCCGGTACATCCTCCAGACTTTTAATACACAGATTTACTGCACAATGAGCTCGAGCTCCCGGCACATCCTTCAGACTTTTAATACACAGATTTACTGCACAATGAGCTCGAGCTCCCGGCACATCCTTCAGACTTTTAATACACAGATTTACTGCACAATGAGCTCGAGCTCCCAACACATCCTCCAGACTTTTAATACACAGATTTACTGCACAATGAACTCGAGCTCCCGGCACATCCTTCAGACTTTTGAAGACAATGTACCTCTTTAAATAACTCTCCAAGATAAGCTACCTGTTCTACGGGGTCAGTGTTTCCATCCATTAAACTCTGCTGAATGGCAAACTGTAGTAGCTGGTCATCCTCGTCTCTCAATCTCTCATGGTGAATATCACCTACAGACAGACAGACAGAACTGAGTACATCATTATGAATACTGACATTAATGCAGTCAGATGCATTGACTAGTCAATACTCCATATCTAAATAATACACAAACACTCCCAAACTCTCACAATGTTGTGTTGATATCTCTCTCACAGAAACACTCCCAAACTCTCACAATATTGTATTGATATCTCTCACACAAACACTCCCAAACTCTCACAATGTTGTATTGATATCTCTCTCACACAAACACTCCCAAACTCTCACAATGTTGTATTGATATCTCTCTCACACAAACACTCCCAAACTCTCACAATGTTATGTTGATATCTCTCTCACAAACACTCCCAAACTCTCACAATGTTGTATTGATATCTCTCTCTCACAAACACTCCCAAACTCACACAATGTTGTATTGATATCTCTCTCACACAAACACTCACAAACTCTCACAATGTTATGTTGATATCTCTCTCACAAACACTCCCAAACTCTCACAATGTTGTGTTGATATCTCTCTCTCACAATGTTGTGTTGATATCTCTCTCACATAAACACTCCCAAACTCTCACAATATTGTATTGATATCTCTCTCATACAAACACTCCCAAACTCTCACAATGTTGTGTTGATATCTCTCTCTCACAAACACTCACAATGTTGTATTAATATCTCTCTCATACAAACACTCCCAAAATGTTGTATTAATATCTCTCTCATACAAACACTCCCAAACTCCCACAATGTTGTGTTGATATCTCTCTCACACAAACACTCCCAAACTCTCACAATGTTGTATTGATATCTCTCTCACACAAACACTCCCAAACTCTCACAATGTTGTATTGATATCTCTCACACAAACACTCCCAAACTCTCACAATGTTGTATTGATATCTCTCTCACACAAACACTCCCAAACTCTCACAATGTTGTATTGATATCTCTCTCACACAAACACTCACAAACTCTCACAATGTTATGTTGATATCTCTCTCACAAACACTCCCAAACTCTCACAATGTTGTATTGATATCTCTCTCTCACAAACACTCCCAAACTCACACAATGTTGTATTGATATCTCTCTCACACAAACACTCACAAACTCTCACAATGTTATGTTGATATCTCTCTCACAAACACTCCCAAACTCTCACAATGTTGTGTTGATATCTCTCTCTCACAATGTTGTGTTGATATCTCTCTCACATAAACACTCCCAAACTCTCACAATATTGTATTGATATCTCTCTCATACAAACACTCCCAAACTCTCACAATGTTGTGTTGATATCTCTCTCTCACAAACACTCACAATGTTGTATTAATATCTCTCTCATACAAACACTCCCAAACTCCCACAATGTTGTATTAATATCTCTCTCATACAAACACTCCCAAACTCCCACAATGTTGTGTTGATATCTCTCTCACACAAACACTCCCAAACTCTCACAATGTTGTATTGATATCTCTCTCACACAAACACTCCCAAACTCTCACAATGTTGTATTGATATCACTCTAACACAAACACTCACAGACTCTCACAATGTTGTATTGATATCACTCTCACACAAACACTCCCAAACTCTCACAATGTTGTATTGATATCTCTCTCACAAACACTCCCAAACTCTCACAATGTTGTATTGATATCTCTCTCATACAAACTCTCACAATGTTGTGTTGATATCTCTCATACAAACTCTCACAATGTTGTGTTGATATCTCTCTCACATAAACACTCCCAAACTCTCACAATGTTGTGTTGATATCTCTCATACAAACTCTCACAATGTTGTATTGATATCTCTCTCATACAAATTCACACAATGTTGTGTTGATATCTCTCATACAAACTCACACAATGTTGTGTTGATATCTCTCATACAAACTCTCACAATGTTGTGTTGATATCTCTCTCACATAAACACTCCCAAACTCTCACAATGTTGTGTTGATATCTCTCATACAAACTCTCACAATGTTGTGTTGATATCTCTCCCACACAAACACTCCCAAACTCTCACAATGTTGTATTGATATCTCTCTCACACAAACACTCCCAAACTCTCACAATGTTGTATTGATATCTCTCTCACACAAACACTCCCAAACTCTCACAATGTTGTATTGATATCTCTCTCACACAAACACTCCCAAACTCTCACAATGTTGTGTTGATATCTCTCATACAAACTCTCACAATGTTGTGTTGATATCTCTCCCACACAAACACTCCCAAACTCTCACAATGTTGTATTGATATCTCTCTCACAAACACTCCCAAACTCTCACAATGTTGTATTGATATCTCTCTCACAGAAACACTCACAAACTCTCACAATGTTATGTTGATATCTCTCTCACAAACACTCCCAAACTCTCACAATGTTGTATTGATATCTCTCTCACACAAACACTCACAATGTTATGTTGATATCTCTCTCACAAACACTCCCAAACTCTCACAATGTTGTATTGATATCTCTCTCACACAAACACTCCCAAACTCTCACAATATTGTGTTGATATATCTCACACAAACACTCCCAAACTCTCACAATGTTTTGTTGATATCTCTCTCACACAAACACTCCCAAACTCTCACAATGTTGTGTTGATATCTCTCTCACATAAAACATGAAATGGTAACAGATATCCAGTTTTATTTTGTCCTCACCTAATCTTCTGTACTCCGGTGGAGAGTCAAAACAGGCATCTTCCACACAGGCGGAGATTTTCTCCGAGTCCTCTATAGTAGTGACGCCGTCCACGGCAGTCTCACAGCCATTTATATTTCCAAACGTAATCCTAGCATTCAGTACATGAAACAACGGGATTTCTGTCAAAGAAAAAGTGTAATGCACTGGCATTATATTACTTAATATCTCTCTCACTTTCATTCTGCTGAAAAATGTAAAATGCAATTATTGCAGAAATATGTAAAATGCAATTATTGCAGAAATATGTAAAATGTAATTATTGCAGAAATATGTAAAATGCAATTATTGCAGAAATATGTAAAATGTAATTATTGCAGAAATATGTAAAATGCAATTTTTGCAGAAATATGTAAAATGTAATTATTGCAGAAATATGTGAAATGCAATTATTGCAGAAATATGTAAATATATCATTGCAGAAAAATGAAATTTTGATTGTGTCTAATTCTTTAATTAAAACTGATATTTAATATCTTGTGATAGACACATCGTGTGTCTATATTAGACTGAAATATACTCCCGAGTGTAGCTGGTGATTAAATAGATAATGACGCTCAAACATGAGATTTATTTCTGGGCTATTAAGATGAATAAAAACATTTCATTGATTTCGAAAGGGTGCTATAAATTCAGTGTTACCAGATAGAAATATATAAACATTCCTCAGTAGAAAACCAACCTATCTTCACCGGAAATCCAGCTGGTAACTGCAAAGTGATAAAATCTCGCAATTTCTGAAAATGTGCATTGCTGGCAGCCATTAAGTCTATAATAGGAACAACCTGTTCTTGTAGCGATAGCGGGTAGTTTTCACACAGCCACAGAGTCGCTTTAAACTTCTGAGTCTTTTTCGATTGCTCGATCGGACGGCCAATATCACGATCTCCCAGATCCACAAGTCTACTGAAGTATTCTTCTTTTGTGATAGAACTGGGATTATAAGTTAGGGAGGACACATCCTACAAAACAGAAACAATTAGATGGACCACATTGCTCACCTGACCAGCTATTAAATATATAAACCTCTATAGTGTCCACTAATGACGAGCATGGTGTGTATAAACTTGAAATTTACAATATAATACAGATGTCAACAAATTAAATTATAGCACATATGGTTCTCAAGAAGATTTTAAAGATATTCTTATGTAAAACTTTAATCCTCATCTCAACTGTTGTCCCAGGGAGTGATGACTCATGTATGGGCTAAGCCTGCTGCCTAATTTCCATCAATTTATTGACTAGATACATATATAGGCTAAGCCTGCTGCATAATCCCATCAATTCATTGACTAGATACATAATATATAGACTAATCCCATCAATTCATTGACTAGATAGATATATAGACTAATCCCATCAATTCATTGACTAGATACATATATAATTTCTACAACACTAAACCTTTGATCACAATTACCCCATTGGTGGCCCCTTGTTTTTTGTTGTGTTCCTCAGCGACCCCCAGGAAGGACTCCAGTGGCGTCTTGTTACTTTTACTTTTGGATTTCTGCTTGTCTGCCTCGGACAAATGCTCAGTCCTTGTCTTTGTAATTAACTCCACATTTGATGCACTGAAAACCTACAACACAATTTTTGTTTCTGCTTTGTGCATCATGGCTATACTGTATATTTGTTTCTGCTTTGTGCATCATGGCTATACTGTATATTTGTTTCTGCTTTGTGCATCATGGCTGTACTGTATATTTGTTTCTGCTTTGTGCATCATGGCCGTACTGTATATTTGTTTTTGCTTTGTGTATCACGGTCGTACTGTGTGTTTTATTCTCAGTATACAAATAACATGTTTCTAGTTATAACTTAAAAGTTTACCTGCATTATAATCTGTATCTAATTTCAACTGGTTACCATAGTGATGAGTACAACCTTAGTCACTGAACAGTTATATTACCATATAAATCTCATTTCTACTTATAAACTGTAAAATCCAGGACTAGTCAGGATAAAATTACATGATTGTATTATCTTAATATGTAATCTGTAAATTCCTATCCTGTTGCACGACATGCTTTCCACAGAAAACACTCAGTTACCTTGGCATCATAACTGTTAACAACCTCTGATCTGTCACTTCTCCAGCCCCAAATTCCAGATTTATTTCTGTTCAAAAACAAGATAAATATTTTCAGATACCGGTACATGAATATAACTGGATAACAAGATAAATATTCTCAGATACCGGTACAAGAATATAACTGGATAACAAGATAAATATTCTCAGATACCGGTACAAGAATATAACTGGATAACAAGATAAATATTCTCAGATACCGGTACAAGAATATAACTGGATAACAAGATAAATATTCTCAGATACCGGTACAAGAATATAACTGGATAACAAGATAAATATTCTCAGATACCGGTACACGAATATAACTGGATAACAAGATAAATATTCTCAGATACTGGTACATGAATATAACTGGATAAATATTTTCAGATACCGGTACATGAATATACATGTAACTGGATAACAAGATAAATATTCTCAGATACCGGTACAAGAATATAACTGGATAACAAGATAAATATTCTCAGATACCGGTACATGATTATAACTGGATAAGAATAAAAATTCACCAATATAACAGAATTTGGAAAAAAGCAGTAAGTTTTCCCCAACATCAAGAAATCATATTCAACAAGATACAACAATGGAAATTCATATAGATTTTTGAAGGCAGCATTTAAGGCATGCAGATTCTCAAAGATTGTAGAGACACAGGTGGACACGTCATATGTTTACATTAGTCTATCCAATACGTACAGCAGACACAATTTCTACCTTTACATTAGTCTATCCAATATGTACAGCAGACTCAATCTCTACCTTTACATTAGTCTATCCAATACGTACAGTAGACACAATTTCTACCTTTACATCAGTCTATCCAATACGTACACGAGACAGACTCAATCTCTACCTTTACATTAGTCTATCCAATACGTACACGAGACAGACACAATCTCTACCTTTACATTAGTCTATCCAATACGTACACGAGACAGACTCAATCTCTACCTTTACATTAGTCTATCCAATACGTACAGCAGACACAATCTCTATCTTTACATTAGTCTATCCAATACGTACAGCAGACACAATTTCTACCTTTACATTAGTCTATCCAATACGTACAGCAGACACAATTTCTACCTTTACATTAGTCTATCCAATACGTACAGCAGACACAATTTCTACCTTTACATTAGTCTATCCAATACGTACAGCAGACACAACCTCTACCTTTACATTAGTCTATCCAATACGTACAGCAGACAGACACAATTTCTACCTTTACATTAGTCTATCCAATACGTACACGAGACAGACTCAATCTCTACCTTTACATTAGTCTATCCAATACGTACAGCAGACACAATTTCTACCTTTACATTAGTCTATCCAATACGTACACGAGACAGACTCAATCTCTACCTTTACATCAGTCTATCCAATACGTACACGAGACAGACTCAATCTCTACCTTTACATTAGTCTATCCAATACGTACACGAGACAGACACAATCTCTACCTTTACATTAGTCTATCCAATACGTACAGTAGACACAATCTCTACCTTTACATTAGTCTATCCAATACGTACAGTAGACACAATCTCTACCTTTACATCAGTCTATCCAATACGTACACGAGACAGACTCAATCTCTACCTTTACATTAGTCTATCCAATACGTACACGAGACAGACTCAATCTCTACCTTTACATTAGTCTATCCAATACGTACAGCAGACAGACACAATTTCTACCTTTACATTAGTCTATCCAATACGTACAGCAGACACAATCTCTACCTTTACATTAGTCTATCCAATACGTACACGAGACAGACACAATCTCTACCTTTACATTAGTCTATCCAATACGTACAGCAGACAGACACAATTTCTACCTTTACATTAGTCTATCCAATACGTACAGCAGACACAATCTCTATCTTTACATTAGTCTATCCAATACGTACAGCAGACACAATTTCTACCTTTACATTAGTCTATCCAATACGTACAGCAGACACAATTTCTACCTTTACATTAGTCTATCCAATACGTACAGCAGACACAATTTCTACCTTTACATTAGTCTATCCAATACGTACAGCAGACACAACCTCTACCTTTACATTAGTCTATCCAATACGTACAGCAGACAGACACAATTTCTACCTTTACATTAGTCTATCCAATACGTACAGCAGACACAATCTCTACCTTTACATTAGTCTATCCAATACGTACAGCAGACACAATTTCTACCTTTACATTAGTCTATCCAATACGTACACGAGACAGACTCAATCTCTACCTTTACATCAGTCTATCCAATACGTACACGAGACAGACTCAATCTCTACCTTTACATTAGTCTATCCAATACGTACACGAGACAGACACAATCTCTACCTTTACATTAGTCTATCCAATACGTACAGTAGACACAATCTCTACCTTTACATTAGTCTATCCAATACGTACAGTAGACACAATCTCTACCTTTACATCAGTCTATCCAATACGTACACGAGACAGACTCAATCTCTACCTTTACATTAGTCTATCCAATACGTACACGAGACAGACTCAATCTCTACCTTTACATTAGTCTATCCAATACGTACAGCAGACAGACACAATTTCTACCTTTACATTAGTCTATCCAATACGTACAGCAGACACAATCTCTACCTTTACATTAGTCTATCCAATACGTACACGAGACAGACACAATCTCTACCTTTACATTAGTCTATCCAATACGTACAGCAGACAGACACAATTTCTACCTTTACATTAGTCTATCCAATACGTACAGCAGACACAATCTCTACCTTTACATTAGTCTATCCAATACGTACAGCAGACACAATTTCTACCTTTACATTAGTCTATCCAATACGTACAGCAGACACAATCTCTACCTTTACATTAGTCTATCCAATACGTACAGCAGACTCAATCTCTACCTTTACATTAGTCTATCTAATACGTACAGCAGACACAACCTCTACCTTTACATTAGTCTATCCAATACGTACACGAGACAGACTCAATCTCTACCTTTCGAAGGAAATTTTGTCGGTGTCTACATAAGTTGTGACCACGGGGTTAGTGAGTCGAGCTGCAATGGCATCCTCTGAGGGCTTCAACAGGGACATGTCAAAGTCAGCCGGTAGAATCTGCATAGTCTCGGAGAAAACCTCTCGTCTGTCATGGTCGACTTCCATAGCTATAGCTCTGTCTTCTGAAAAACATGTTCGATACGGTTACCATGATTTCTCTATCTCTCTATCTAATATCTCTATCTCTCTATCTATCTATTGAAAGGCTGCTCATTCGTCTGAAAAACATGTACGATATGGTTACCATATTTCTCTCTCTCTCTTTCTCTCTCTCTATCTCTCTCAAAACCCTTATAGCGAAGCCCTGGGGACAAATAATTTTGATTATTTATAAATGTAATTTGTTATAATTCCAATGTTATTTATTACAAGTGTTTTGATTGGACAAAAATAAAGCTGAACAAGAGTTTATACATCAATAAATCCGAAAACGCGATGTATTCATACACGCCTGAAAACAAATAACATAGTGCGGGGAAACTATTCAAATTTTTGCAATTGTTAATGAAGTGAATGAATTGGAATTATAAAAATCAAACATTCTTTTTGAAGAATTTATCGATGTGTAAACTCCGGCCATTTTACTCACAAACTTAACATAAAAGTGCTTCACACTTTTATTCAGTTTGTGAGTAAAATGTCCAGAGTTTACACATCGATAAATTCTACAAAAAGAATGTTTAATCCTATAATATCTAATACTTTCACAATTTACACATATTATTCATGAAATTTTTTCACATGAATTCACATTTGATGCTTTTTTCATGGGATATGCATGTTAAATTTCTCATGTGAATAGTATTTACCAGTGCCTTTGACAAACTATAACACAAAATAAAGGTATTTACCAGTGCCTTTGACAAACTATGACACAGAATAATGGTATTTACCAGTGCCTTTGACAAACTATGACACAGAATAATGGTATTTACCAGTGCCTTTGATAAACTATGACACAGAATAATGGTATTTACCAGTGCCTTTGACAAACTATGACACAGAATAATAGTATTTACCAGTGCCTTTGACAAACTATGACACAGAATAATAGTATTTACCAGTGCCTTTGACAAACTATGACACAGAATAATGGTATTTACCAGTGCCTTTGACAAACTATGACACAGAATAATGGTATTTACCAGTGCCTTTGACAAACTATGACACAGAATAATGGTATTTACCAGTGCCTTTGAAGATATAACTTCTGCTCCCTCTCTCCCAGTTCATGTTGTCAAAGCCCAGCAGTGTAGTGTCGATTCTCACATTGGACCCTGTGCATTAAAACCCAGTATGTTAATCAAAGACTAGAATTAAAGTCAATTCATTTTACAATTAACAAGTAAACTCTACTACAGTAAAACACAGTTATAGTGAACCTCCAGGGTCAGCATGAAACAGTTCATTATAACCAAACTTCATTATACAGTAAAACACAGTTATAGTGAACCTCCAGGGTCAGCATGAAACAGTTCATTATAAACAAACTTCATTATACAGTATAACATGATTATAGCAAACCTCTAGGGCCAGCAAAAAACAATTTCTTATAACCAAACTTTGTTATAGCCAATAAAAGTTCCGTTATTTTCCTCTTATAGTGGAATCAATATCACTTCGCAATAAGTGTGAATTTGTTACAAGCGTGAATTTGTTACAAGTGTGTTCACTATAAGCGTGTTTAACGGTACTTATATCAATGACTCTGGTCAGCTCGGATTTTGGTGTGAGGAGGTTACTGATGTGTGATGACACCAGAGGGTCTAAGATGCTAACCATCATAAACCTTCACATATCACCAGAATATCTAACTTGGGTAGCAGCGGTGAAGAGTCTGTGAAATCTAGCTTGGGTAGCAGTCACTGCGGTGAAGAGCCTGTGAAATCTAACTTGGGTAGCAGTGGTGAAGAGCCTGTGAAATCTAACTTGGGTAGCAGTGGTAAAGAGCCTGTGAAATCTAACTTGGGTAGCAGTGGTGAAAAGCCTGTGCATTAGCCACTACACAGACAGCAAAGTTAATTCATTACAAAACTAAAATCTTAATGATAAAATACAGAATTCAAAATAAAAAAAAATCTAAATTACTGTCAACTTTGAATTGAACAAACAGTTCATTTGCTGGGGGTATAGCTCGTGTAAAAGTGTAATTTCCCATGCATGGAAATTAACACTGATGCTGTACATTAGTAAGTTAGTACTTATCTAACACTGATGCTGTACATTAGTAAGTTAGTACTTATCACTCTAACACTGATGCTGTGCATTAATAAGTTAGTACTTATCACTCTAACAGTGATGCTGTACATTAATAAGTTAGTACTTAACACTTTAACACTGATGTTGCACATTAGTAAGTTAGTACTTATCACTCTAACACTGATGCTGTACATTAATAAGTTAGTACTTAACACTCTAACACTGATACTGTACATTGATAAGTTAGTACTTAACACTCTAACACTGATGTTGTACATTAATAAGTTAGTACTTATCACTCTAACACTAATGTTGTACATTAATAAGTTAGTACTTAACACTCTAACACCTGAACACTGATGCTGTACATTAGTAAGTTAGTACTTAACACTCTAACACTGATGCTGCACATTAATAAGTTAGTACTTAACACTCTAACACTGATGCTGTACATTAGTAAGTTAGTACTTTGCACTCTAACAGTGATGCTGTACATTAATAAGTTAGTACTTAACACTCTAACACTGATGCTGTACATTAATAAGTTAGTACTTACCACTCTAACACTGATGTTGTACATTAATAAGTTAGTACTTATCACTCTAACACTGATGCTGTACATTAATAAGTTAGTACTTACCACTCTAACACTGATGCTGTACATTAATAAGTTAGTACTTATCACTCTAACACTGATGCTGTACATTAATAAGTTAGTACTTATCACTCTAACACTGATGCTGTACATTAATAAGTTAGTACTTATCACTCTAACAGTGATGCTGTACATTATTAGTAAGTTAGTACTTAACACTCTAACACTGATGATGTGCATTAATAAGTTAGTAATTATCACTCTAACACTGATGCTGTACATTAATAAGTTAGTACTTATCACTCTAACACTGATGCTGTACATTAATAAGTTAGTACTTACCACTCTAACACTGATGTTGTACATTAATAAGTTAGTACTTATCACTCTAACACTGATGCTGTACATTAATAAGTTAGTACTTAACACTCTAACAGTGATGCTGTACATTATTAGTAAGTTAGTACTTAACACTCTAACACTGACGTTGTACATTAATAAGTTAGTACTTAACACTCTAACACTGATGCTGTACATTAGTAAGTTAGTACTTATCTAACACTGATGCTGTACATTAGTAAGTTAGTACTTAACACTCTAACACTGATGTTGTACATTAATAAGTTAGTACTTATCACTCTAACACTGATGCTGTGCATTAATAAGTTAGTACTTAACACTCTAACACTGATGCTGTACATTAATAAGTTAGTACTTACTACTCTAACACTGATGTTGTACATTAATAAGTTAGTACTTAACACTCTAACACTGATGTTGTACATTAATAAGTTAGTACTTAACACTCTAATACTGATGCTGTACATTAGTAAGTTAGTACTTAACACTCTAACACTGATGCTGTACATTAGTAAGTTAGTACTTACCACTCTTCCACACTCTGTATGTATCACTGGGACACATTCTGGAGACTAAAGGAACTGTAAAGGAAAACACGACTCTGTTATTATAGTATAAATTCCTATACAGGTATCTTTCCCTCTTCACTATCAGTATCTCTAGAGAAATTCTCAATTTCTAATACATGTAGATCACAAGGCCAAAGGTGTGTGAGTAGCACATCATAAACACTTTTAAAATAGCAAAGAATTGAATGATGAACAATGAATTGCTGACAGATAAATACAGGATGATTTATGCTAAGAAACATTTTGGTTACATACCCCAACTCGTAAACTCCCACTTCATCTCCACGTAGAAATCTGGTGACTGTAAAACATAATTAGTTTAAAAATCATAAAACAGAATCAGAGCAGTTTAAAAACCAGTTCTCTATCAATTATAAAACATAATTAGTGCAGTTTAAAAGTTTGTTTCCTATTAATCATGTTATAAGATATAGTGACTGTAAAACATAATTAGTGCAGTTTAAAAATTTGTTCTCTATTAACCATGAAACATAATTAGTGCAGTTTAAAAATTTGCTCTCTATTAACCATGAAACACAATTAGTGCAGTTTAAAAATTTGTTCTCAATTAATAGAATATATGTCATAGACCAGTAACATTACAAAAGACTTAATTTTTTGCTATCAACTATCATGTAATTAAAATAAATTTTTATTCAGTATATACGTTTACACATACAAATATACCATATTATGTGTATACCAAGGATAACCCATGAAAGCTTGAAAACTTATTCAAAATGGGTCCTTTGATGCACAGATGTTTGCACTGGGGGGGGGGGGGTCATTATGTGGGAGGAAACTGGAAAACCCAGAGGAAACCCACGTGTCTGAGTGGGCGACAACCATACCCTTTCACATACAACCACTGTCGATCATGGGGATCGAACTCAGGTTGCAGTGGCGAGAAACAAGAGCACTACCCGCACACCCATGCAATGTCCGGGTACATGTCCATGCACTGTACATTATAGAGGAATTTGTTTTACAGGATCATTTAGACGTTGAATACACATTTGTAACATCAAAATCCTTACTGATTATCATCATACAATGGTACTACCTCTTTGAGTTTTTTCAATAGATCCGGCACTCCCACGGTACGTTTACTATATCTCTGGTAATCACGGTTCTCTAGCACTAACTGTACAAGCTCTGGATCACCCGTGCAGACAGCCTCGTGCAACACTGAAGAAATGTTTCATAACAAAATAAATTAAAAAAAAAAAAACATGAGACAACTGGAATACAGTTAATAAAAGATATTGAAACAATTGAAAAGTATTTCAGATTCCATTTTGCTGGCTTTACATGTGCATGGATTCACTAGGCTAGTGGAATCATTTGTTTAATCCACAGACTTTATCAATCAATTAAATTATACATGCATCACACAATAATGATACAAGCATTTAACACTAGTTACCTGACCAATATCCTTTGTTTTCTGCCAGGGTATTTGCTCCATGTCTTAACAAAGTTCTAGCGCTTTCAAGGTGACCTAAGACCACTGCCAAATGTAACGGAGTTCTTCCATGAGGGTCCTTCACTTCAATATCATGCTATCAAATACAGATATTATACATGTCTACAGTCCTGTAAATTACAAACGACTTAGATACACAACCATTCCCTAATAATAAATGCGACTACAACTATTTCTCTAATTAAACCATGTTTTGAAAATAAATGTCCAATTTTCACATGAATCATATTAAAATCACAGGCAAGGGCTTCCAACTAATGGCTCAGACTGGAAATCATTAACTTGAAATTTTAGAATGGTGATGAAAAGAAACTTCACAAGGGTTACAACTCTTGCAGTGGGTGTGGAGAGAAAGGTCTGTAACCTTCGTAACTTTTTTTAACCCTGACTTTGTAAGCCAGGCAACAAAATTAAGGGGAAATACTCGCTAAATGCAAGTTCAAAATTGAAATAACGAGTGAAAAATCACAAGTGATTGCAACTTTTTGCATGTGAACACAACACCCCCCTCCCCGATTTTTTCCGGATTTCCTTGGTGTATTGGCTGTACTTTGAAGTTTACAATAATTTTGTCTTGTGCATAGAAACACTTTACAGAATGAATATACAAGTATTGAAAAAGTAAAATAACTAAGGTCAAGGTCATCTCAGTCTGTGATGTGGAAGATGGTTTACTTCTGCACAATTTGGGCGTCTCAGAGACGTCTGATTTAAATAGCAAGCATGTTGATCTCGTCCATGTTTACATGAAACAACACATGAAAGTGTTAGTGTCACCGCTTCACGCGGGGTCCTTCTGTAGTCTATAGTCAAACACTTAGAGTTCGCGGGGTTTTTTCAACTAGAATTTTTTAGATGAAATTTCCAAAAGTTTTGAACATATAGTTTGAATTGGCGCAAACAGTCTTCAAGATTTCAAACCACATGATGTTGTAAATAGGTGGCAGATCTCTGGACAGTGAATTCGCCGTACAAGTGTACCCTACAACCCTCATCATGCACCAATGATACATGTATGTTGTCTGATAATTCATTAAATTTTAAATGAAAGAATTCTCAATATTATTTTTATTATTGCACTTTAAAGATTTTCCCTATATTTTAAGATGGAGACATGCTTGTTTTCTTAAATTCCTGTAAAACAGCAATTGATTGAAAAATGCTAGTAAAAGCTCAATTTTGCTAGTTGGAAAATAATCCACTAGCTAAAATTTGCTAGTAGTGAAAAAAAGTTAATTTCAATCCCTGAGAAGCCAGTGTTGAGAGAAAGGCCTGTAACCATGACTTGAGAAAAAGTCATTAGTGAAGTATAAGAGTTTGTAACCTTTGTAACTCTAGTAACCCTTCCTCCAAATAAAGGTGGTGGATATTTATGGATAACAGTACTACCACTTTCTATAAGACATATATTTCATATGCTAAAGAAGACAAAAAGATTTCCCCTATTGTAACCTGGTTACAAAAACTGCCACTTCGGGAAACTACTCCGATTTCCTGACATACACCAAAGAAATCCAGTATGTACAATCTTCGTTTTGATGTCAAGAGATACATTATATAAACAGAAAAGAGGTAAAGCCATAAACTTATTCTGCATCCAGTTTTCTGTAATTTGCTGCGCTTCCTCCAATGTTTGCATTATTAACATATTAAATTAATATGATTCACCTTTTGCACATTCTCTTTATAATTGCTTCGTGAAGTTTAAGATGTTTGATAATTATGTTAATCCACTTAAAAGCATGTACTAGTAAAACGAAACAAACCGTGAGAAATTCTTTAAATACTTAAGATATTTACATCAGATTTGTTGTTGGATAATTCTCGCTCTATACTCTGGGAATCATTATCCCAAACCAACCAGTGGATTGGAAACTCCTCCGCAAGTGATTTACCAGACATTGCTTGTACTAGCGATCAAATTCTAGCATTATCACAGCTGGATATGTCATTTAAGTGAGTCAATTTTTCTATTTAAAGAATTTCATTTCGGAAGAGAAAGTCTGGCCGTTGCTTCCGTGTAGACGACGTTTTATGGTTGTGGTAAAATTAAAAAGATGAATCAGTATTATTAAAGATATTTAAATCCCAATTCTGTGTAATCAATGTCTTTTTATCAATAAAGTCTTTTTTTTAAAATACCTTAAATGTGATACTTTTCTATGTTTTCACAAGTTTTATATTTTACGACAACAAAATACGAAACTAATGCCGTAGCGTTTTATTTCAATCAAACACATGTACTTGGTTAAATGTTCTCATTGGAAAAATCATAATAAGAAAATTAAAATTCATCTGCATTGTTACTTTTTAAAACAAAGGTGATTTACAAAAAGATGGAAAAGTTCGAAACCGTCATTGAAACATAATACCCTACTTCATATTTCTTCTGTGTTGTGGAAAATATTGGGAGGGTACCTTTTAACGTTTTTATGCAGAATCAGAGACTTTAGATGGTGCCTTTGTAGGTCCTCATGTCCAGGACAAAAGTAAGGGCGGCGTCTGAGGTGTGCGCCGACTGTACGGCCCCAGGTAAGTGCGAGATGGGGAGACTGGGGGTTAATCTTACACATCCGCGTATGAATCATTTCAGCCTTTGCTTTATCAACACCAAAACTTTAATAAACAGCAGTTGGCCGCTTTATCTTTGTCGCAGTAGTCACTATATGTGAGGTGCTTAAAATGATTTTTACGTGAACATTATGTTGTTTCATGCTTTAGTAATAAAGTATTCACTTACTAGATACCTCGAAACAAAGGCTAGTGGCAGTAATGGATCTTTGTGTGTATACTTCTGTCTGTGCTTTCTTTTCTCCCTGTATTTTGAAGTACATTAAACCTCGAAATGATATGTGAAATTTTTTGTCAATAGTTGTAATATACCATGCTGTCTTCAGAATACATTTTTACACATCTTGACAATAATTAGTTCTGATAGTCATCAGTTAGTGTTCTTGGGTTATATGGAGTAGGTTGAAGTTACTGTTACCTTTTTTTTCACTCACCGTCGCACTGCGTATGTTCCAAGACCTCCAAGAAATTTTCGGGATGGGGGATCCTCCCCAGGCAATGTTTTCCAGAGGGGTCCACAATAGGGGTGCACTGATATATCAAGACCTCAAGATATATATCGATATTGAAGTCCTTACTGAGTATTGATACATACCCTTCAATGCACCTACCGATATATTTCTTTATATTTATATTGCAAATCACATTTTCCTCTATGAACCAACCAATTTCGGCGCGCGACACAATCCGTTCTCATTGACTATGAACGGATTATGAACTTGCTTAAAGCACGCAACTGAGAGAGCGTAATGGTTTGGGGGAAAAAAATAGAACATCTGTTACAAAGATCTCGCAAGTCACACCTTTGGATTAAGATTGTAAACTTACGTGGATTATCATCCCAATCTTGCGGTCTCCTACCTCCAAAACACAGTGCACCTTGCAATGTTGATAAAAGGCAGAGTGAGACGAAATGTGACGTCATGTCTATGTGTTGACGTACCTCACAATAACTACTATGACAGAGGCTAGGAGTTCGTTTTATGCAACAAAATAGAAACAGTGTAAACAAACGGTGTTTTAGTAAATAAATATAAGAAATGAAAACTTTTGAGCTGTTCATGGTCAATATGAACAGATTTGGATTTGAGGCAAATTTTCTGTGAATCGCTACTGACCATGAACAGCTCAAAATTGCTGTTCATTTCTTAAGTGTATTTGTGTTAACTTTCAATACCTTTGATCCAGATCGACCTTGCTGATATTTACCTCAAATCCAAATCCGTTCATACTGACCATGAACAGCTCAAAATTGCTGTTCATTTCTTAAGTGTATTTGTGTTAACTTTCAATACCTTTGATCCAGATCGACCTTGCTGATATTTTATATGCAAAATGTCATCGAAAAAATCGAAATGCTGGAACTATTTCAGCAGTGAAAAAAAAAACCCTTATAAAAACAACTAAGCAAATTGCAGTCTGTGTTCAGCAGTAGTCACCACATCGGGAGGGACAACTGATTTGGTATTTCATTTGCGCTGGCATCACAAAATTGCTGTATCCAGGAGTCCGTGTTTGTCCAACTCTCTCTATTTTGTATTCCTTATAGGAGTTATGAGATTGATCACTGTTCGTTATTTTCTCATTTCATAAACGTAGCGAGACAACTTGTACCTTTGGAGAGGTTGACTATGTATATGCATGTGATTTTCTTACCTTCGTAACGGCGTCAGTTCGTAATGAGATGATCAATCAGATTTAGTGACTTATTGGGGAAAAAAAGTTGCTACTCTGTACGAAGTTCTGAATTTGATTGAAGTTCAGTGAATGATTATAATTCGTTCTCTCTCTTTTACTTTGTCCCTGGAAGAAGAACTAAGGAAAAGTTGTTTTGTGTTTTTATTTTTTCTTGTCGTCTGTTTTTGTTTGATTTACATTGAGAAATAATAAAACCCAATATATTGTGTATAATCGTTAAATCTGATATCGTATCGTATCAAATTTTTCTGACCAATACTCAGCCCTAGTCGTCATTTAGTATCTTACAAGTGACACTGGTGAAAAATAGGCAAAAATAATAATGTACTTTATCAATTTTGAGAGTGGGGTGGGGACCGTTCTTCCTTTTGGATTCGCATTTATCTTTTGTACAAGGTCATATTAATTAAGGAGGGGTTAGAGACCTCTATGAAATTTAATTCATTGTTTTGGTCCCTTTTTTTTTTAAAGTATATGTTGCACAAACCAACCCCCTAAAAATATGCTAATTAAAAAAAAAACTTACCTTAGTACCTACCTTGATTTTTTTGCCTTGGTATTAATAGGAAACAAATATATGTATACATATATATATTGGCCTGATCTTGAGATTTATATCAATTAATCAGGGCATGATTTATTCCTATGAATTATTGAAATAGTTCAAAATATAAGTTCTGCCTTAATGCATACAAAAGACAAAAATGACTTCTGCATTTCAACTTCAAGGGATGAAGATCAACCCGTTTTGCCAGTGACAACTATATTTTAAAGATCCTACACGACAACATGTGCAGATGATTTACCGTTGATATTTTGTATATGCAATAAGAATGTAATAATGAAATTAGGGTAACATTCATTCATGAGAAATGTGTGTTAAAAAGTATACATGTTATTTCAAATGGTTCTGCTAAGTACCCCAGTAATATACATGCATTGATATATGACATTATGATATATACATATAATGAATGATTACTTGATGATCATGTAGTTTTGCATCAGTTGTGATGGTGGGGTGGTGATGGTGGGGTCAGTGGTGGACACATTTTAGTGATGGTGGGGTCAGGGGTGGACACACTTTAGTGATGGTGGGGTCAGGGGTGGACACACTTTGGTGATGGTGGGGTGGGGGTGGACACACTTTGGTGATAGTAGGGTCAGGGGTGGACACACTTTAGTGATGGTGGGGTCAGGGGTGGACACACTTTGGTGATGGTGGGGTGGGGGTGGACACACTTTGGTGATGGTGGGGTCAAGGGTGGACACACTTTGGTGATGGTGGGGTGGGGGTGGACACACTTTGCTCTAAACTGTTTGGGTAATCTTCTCCAACAATTAATAATGCCCAGTAACAATATAACTGCATGACATTGTATAAATCTATGCATTTAGAATTGTTTAAAGCTCAATATCATTATATCATGTGCCATATATACACACGTAGGCTGCAATCAATGGGTGGGGATATTATTGACTCAAGTTAGGCTGCAATCAATGGGCAGGATATTATTGAGTTGAGTTAGGCTGTAATCAATGGTAAAGGATATTATTGAGTTGAGCTTAGTGAGGCTGCAATCAATGGTAGAAGATATTATTGAGTCTAACCAGGCTGCAATCAATGGGTGAGATATTGTTGAATCTAGCTAAACTGCAATCAATGGGTGGGAATATTATGGAGTCAAGCTAGGCTGCAGTCAATGGTAGGGGATATTATTGAGTCTAACCAGACTGCAATCAATGGGTGGGGATATTTTTTCACTGAGGAACTTTTGTGTGTAATACTCTGATGATTCTTTAGGCAGGGTTATTGTACTATTATCAAGTGTTTCAAATGCATTGAAAGTGCTTTTTAAAAAGCTCTCTGACTAGCTTCAAGATGGTGGATGATCACTTTTGATTAATCATTAATTTTTGAATTTCTAACCTCTCCTTACCCATATGTGTTAAT
Source organism: Ostrea edulis (assembly GCF_947568905.1). NCBI lineage: Eukaryota > Metazoa > Mollusca > Bivalvia > Ostreida > Ostreidae > Ostrea > Ostrea edulis. The sequence goes on from NC_079164.1 coordinate 3,642,881, forward strand.
CTGACATGAGAGCTTGCAGAATGCAATCAGAGATTAAGAGGTGGGGTTTATTACCAACACAGGGTTTTTGCAATGTTTAGAAGGTCCCCATATTGGAAACATCGTGGTGGAGAGAAGAAATTGATGCAGATACCGTACTGAAATTTCTTCCTCGTTCAAGGACCACAATATAAACCTTCATGAGAGTAGTCATATCTTCAACTGAATGTAAATGACTCACTGACAGTGTTAAGCTAATTCTAGTGCATGTCATAAAGTAATGCTATTCAATATCCAGCTGCACTAAAAGTCATGATTATTATCAAAAGGCATCAGGCCAGAGTTTGAATAGTGTGTGATATGCTGGTTGCCCGTTTTACTTTAAAACCTGAGTGAGTAATAAATTGATATGTGAAAATAATACTTTAATTTGATATTTATTCTTCACACCTATGTGAACAGTTGTATTTACATGGAGAAGTGGTATACACTGTTATGAATCATGAAGTCTATATAATAACATAATTAGTCTATACTAGTATGTGATACATAATGAATTTCCTCAGCACTGATGACTGTAGAATGAAAAATTTGACATTCGGTGTATTGATCTGTAGAGAATAGCCCAGAAATAGAACACAACTTTCACTCGGGAGTCTGCAGTGCAAATCGAATTGCAGAAACCATATGACAAATTAAGAATAACCTTGAATAATCGAGTATGTGTGAAATGAACTCACTCAGAATGACCTTGAATCATTGAGTATGTGTGAAATGAGCTTGCTCAGAATGACCTTGTAGCATTGAGTGTGTGTGAAATGAGCTCGCTCAGAATGACCTTGTATCATTGAGTATGTGTGAAATGACCTCACTCAGAATGACCTTGTATCAATGAGTGTGTGTGAAATGAGCTCGCTCAGAATGACCTTGAATCATTGAGTATGTGTGAAATGAACTCGCTCTGACTGTGAGTGTTTTTATGTATTAATGATATAGTGGATTAATTACTCATTTAATTAGATAAGAACTGATTTCCTGTACACACACAGTCTATGTAATCGGGTGTAACAATGTGGAATTTATATTTTATGACTATAACAGTAGTATGTATTTGATATAGGCCTTCAGTCATGTTCCTATCACGTTTATTTATTCTACTTCAACATTGATGGATGGGGAGGGGTGTGTGTATGTATGGGCCATTATTGTAAGATTTTGTTGCATTGTTCGATTACATTTCATTCCTTAGACTTAAAAGTTCCGATTCATTGACATCCCCAATGTTTCATTATTGTCATCATTACACAAGTGCTCCAGCTAAACAGTAAATTGTTGTACTTTTAGAAAAAGCATTTTAACCTCTTGAGAAGCAATCATACATTTCCTCTGCTGTACAAATCAACTGTTAGAAGTCTTAAGTATAAAGCATGTGGTTTCTGATTTATGATATTTATATCAAGAGGGTCATTTCATTTGTAAATAATGCCTGTTGTTTCCATGCTACATCAGGGACCCTCTAAGTATGTAGGATATCACATGTGCATTATATATGTTTTAAAACTTACGGTTGAAGAACAAAACAAAATTTATGTGTTTATGAAGCTGTGTATAGCCATGCTAATGTAGCGATGACTCAGATGATATCAAAAGCTGTGTTTATTGTGCATTTATTTATAACATATGTATAAGTTATAAAATGTAATAAAGCAAAATATAATTATAACTGTTAATGTTGATAATTGTTAATGTACAGTGTGTATATTGAAACACACAGAGAGGTGATATTTATATACTTATAAATCAATCATCTCATCAATCATCTTAAAAAATCTAATTTTCGTAAACACGTGCTTATATATATATATATATCATACAATATAACTTGGTAGTAAAACACAGTAGTGTAAATTAGTAGTAGAGGTATGATTCTGAAGTTAAGAGACAGGTTAATTTGTAGCCAGGCTTTCACTATTTACTGGATGGAAATGATTGAATCATGTCATGCATGCTCATTAATGCCTTCAGCAGGTATTGTCAGAACTCTTTGCCTATTAGCCTTTCAGCATCTGGTAGCAGTCTTACTCCTAGTAACAAGTTGTTGGTGAGATGTAGTTTTAATCTTCTCCCCTTTGCCTTTGTGCTTGGTTTGGCTGATATTTTTTTGTGAATTGGGAGGCCTCCGAGGGGGAGATGTTATCGGGACCCTTATCTACATCAGTGTGTTTGACAGGGTGCCTACTGGTGCTCCACCAGATCAAGCGTTTCCATGCTGATTAAAACACCGACAAATCGGCCCTAAAAACAAGATTTCAGGAAGGGAGGGAAAAAAACATTGATGTGTTTACTGCTTCCAAAATTACAAACGTACAACAGATCTGAAGTTATAGTAGAAATACTCTGAAGTATTCCAGTATATTAATTTGTATTTGAAGAAAATCTAAGTTGGCGTTTAAGTAGAGATTTGATGGAGTCTGTGATTAGCATCAGAAGCACTGAGATTGTGTATCAGATGTTAAAACATATGGCTGTTACTGATAAACACAATACACTCAGAGTTAGGTCATCAATGTGTGATCAATATTCACCGTGTACAGAAAATGAAATCAGGTTACTACTAACTAATGAGTCGTGAGTGCAGTAGCTCTATAGCCTCATTATTTAGTCTATAGCCTCATTATTTAGTCTACCGCAGAAAGTGTATTAACTTACTACCTTGTACAAAATACATAGTGTACCGTGAATGACCTTTATTGTTTATTTTGTTCATAATTTGGGGGTGTTCCCTATATATCCGCATATTTTATATCCAGTGCAATAAAATATTTTTCATTCAATATTTGAATGCATGCATTTACGGAAAACAAGATTGTTAGAAGTTGATGATTACATTTGAGATTAATGTAGGCTGAAGACTGATATGTTTTTTCAGGATTTTAATGCAGTTTTCTATGTTGATATTTTGTATGACGTGGTGCTTTTAGAAAGACATATTAATAAGCCTGTTTTTTTGACAGAACATATTAACGTAATGCATTGTCTGTTTGGCCGTCTGTCAGTCCATAATACTTGTTTTTATTTATCCAAAGTCATACCTTCAAGGTCAAGGTCACTGTTAACTTTGATGAAATTTGTTTCACAGTCTGGGTCACCATTATTTCATTTTTTGTTCCAATATGTTTATACTTGATTCAAATGTTCCTTATAAGAAGGTGGGGATGATGCATCAGATTCCCCTCCAAGAGCCCCCGGGGACTGTCCAATATTCCCCCCTCCAAGAGCCTCCGGGGACTTCCATTATTTCTCCTCCAAGAGCCCCTGGGGACTTCCATTATTTCTCGTCCAAGAGCCCCCGAGGACTGTCCATTATTTTTCCTTCAAGAGCCCCCGGGGACTGTCCAATATTCCCCCCTCCAAGAGATTCCGGGGGCTGTCCATTATTTCTCCCTCCAAGAACCCCCGGGTACTGTCCAATATTCCCCCCTCCAAGAGCCCCCAGGGACTGTCCATTCTCCCTCCAAGAGACGTGGGAACTGTCCATTATCAAGATCACAACTGCCACTGCAACAAAGTCTTTAAACAGTAAATATGTATAATTATATGTGCTTGTTTTTTTTATATTTTAAAGATCCCACCTGGGCGTCCATTAACCGTGGTGTTCTGATCTGTGATGAGTGCTGCAGTGTTCACAGGAGCTTAGGTCGTCACATCTCACAAGTCAAGTCACTCACAAAGGGGCAGTGGAGTCCCACACAGTTACTGGTAAGTCACGAACAAACAAACAAACAGTGGAGTCCCACCCAGTTACTGGTAAGTCACTCACAAACAAACAAACAGTGGAGTCCCACCCAGTTACTGGTAAGTCACGAACAAACAAACAAACAGTGGAGTCCCACCTAGTTACTGGTAAGTCACTCACAAACAAACAAACAGTGGAGTCCCACCCAGTTACTGGTAAGTCACTCACAAACAAACAAACAGTGGAGTCCCACCCAGTTACTGGTAAGTCACGAACAAACAAACAAACAGTGGAGTCCCACCCAGTTACTGGTAAGTCACTCACAAACAAACAAACAGTGGAGTCCCACCCAGTTACTGGTAAGTCACTCACAAACAAACAAACAGTGGAGTCCCACCCAGTTACTGGTAAGTCACGGACAAACAAACGGTGGAGTCCCACCCAGTTACTGGTAAGTCACGAACAAACAAACAAACAGTGGAGTCCCACCCAGTTACTGGTAAGTCACGAACAAACAAACAAACAGTGGAGTCCCACCCAGTTACTGGTAAGTCACAAACAAACAAACAAACAGTGGAGTCCCACCCAGTTACTGGTAAGTCACGAACAAACAAACAACAGTGGAGTCCCACCCAATTACTGGTAAGTCACAAACAAACAGTGGAGTCCCACCCAGTTACTGGTAAGTCACGAACAAACAAACAAACAGTGGAGTCCCACCCAGTTACTGGTAAGTCACGAACAAACAAACAAACAGTGGAGTCCCACACAGTTACTAGTAAGTCAGAGGACAGACTTATTGATAAGCCACAAACAAATGAAGTTCATGGTAATGTCAAACACTAGCTGAACATTGCATTACCTTCAAAATGCGGAATAAAATAGAAAGTAGCACTGGGTAGGAATAAAATAGGAAGTAGCACTGAGTAGGATTTGATAATGTATAGGAATGAAATAGTTCTTTTCATTTATCTAATACTAAAAAAAACATAGTTGAAAATTAATAAGAATATATAAAATTTGATAAGTGATTGTGACATCATACAATCAGTACTGTGTAGTGTGTATTAACGAGACTGATGAAAGACGTTAGCAGCTGCTGCGTGTAGTTGTCGTTAAGACCAATTTCTGTAACGGCACAGTTACCTAAGTAGTACAATTTCTGTAACGGCACAGTTACCTAAGTAGTACAATTTCTGTAACAGGACTGTTACCTAAGTAGTACAATTTCTGTAATGGCACAGTTACCTAAGTGGTACAATTTCTGTAACAATACAATTACCTAAGTAGTACAATTTCTGTAACAGGACAGTTACCTAAGTAATACAATTTCTGTAACAGGACAGTTACCTAAGTAATACAATTTCTGTAACAATACAATTACCTAAGTAGTACAATTTCTGTAACGGTACAGTGATCTAAGTAGTACAATTTCTGTAACAATACAATTACCTAAGTAGTACAATTTCTGTAACGGTACAGTGACCTAAGTAGTACAATTTCTGTAATGGTACAGTTACCTAAGTAGTACAATTTCTGTAGCGGCACAGTGACCTAAGTAGTACAATTTCTATAATGGTACAGTGACCTAAGTAGTACAATTTATATAATGGTACAGTGACCTAAGTAGTACAATTTATATAATGGTACAGTGACCTAAGTAGTACAATTTCTGTAAAAGGACAGTTACCTAAGTAGTACAATTTCTGTAATGGCACAGTTACCTAAGTGGTACAATTTCTGTAACAATACAATTACCTAAGTAGTACAATTTCTGTAACGGTACAGTGACCTAAGTAGTACAATTTCTGTAACAGGACTGTTACCTAAGTGGTACAATTTCTGTAATGGCACAGTTACCTAAGTAGTACAATTTCTACAATGGCACAGTTACCTAAGTAGTACAATTTCTGTGATGACAGTTACCTAAGTAGTACAATTTCAGTCTGTAATGGCACAGTTACCTAAGAAGTACAATTTCTGCAATGGTACAGTTACCTAAGTAGTACAATTTCTGTAACAATACAATTACTTAAGTAGTACAATTTCTGTAACAATACAATTTCTGTAATGGTACAGTTACCTAAGTAGTACAATTTCTGTAACAATACAATTACTTAAGTAGTACAATATCTGTAACAATACAATTTCTGTAACGGCACAGTTACCTAAGTAGTACAATTTTTGTGATGACAGTTACCTAAGTAGTACAATTTCAGTCTGTAATGGCACAGTTACCTAAGAAGTACAATTTCTGCAAAGGTACAGTTACCTAAGTAGTATAATTTCTGTAACAATACAATTTCTGTAACAATACAATTACTTAAGTAGTACAATTTCTGTAACAATACAATTTCTGTAATGGTACAGTTACCTAAGTAGTACAATTTCTGTAACAATACAATTTCTGTAATGGTACAGTTACCTAAGTAGTACAATTTCTGTAACAATACAATTTCTGTAATGGTACAGTTACCTAAGTAGTACAATTTCTGTAACAATACAATTTCTGTAATGGTACAGTTACCTAAGTAGTACAATTTCTGTAACAATACAATTACTTAAGTAGTACAATTTCTGTAACAATACAATTTCTGTAACGGCACAGTTACCTAAGTAGTACAATTTCTGTAACAATACAATTACTTAAGTAGTACAATTTCTGTAACAATACAATTTCTGAAATGGTAGAGTTACCTAAGTAGTACAATTTCTGTAAAGGTACAGTTATGAATTGTTATGCTACAACATATATACAATGTATATCATGGTGTTCATGTTCTAAATCATGTGTTCATTGACTTCATAGATGGTTATTTTGCTTTATTGACAGGCAACATGTGATTGATATCAAAACAGGCAGATTTTGTAACCATTTGTTAAAAATTGAGTCTTTAACGCTTCCTGCAAATATATGAAATTTTGACAAAAAATTTAATTGATAGACACTTAAAAGTTTATCTATCTTAATTAAGCCAATAGGTTTTATTGATTTCTTACATTTGGAATTCTGGTGATCTTCAACTGGAAAATTTCTCAACTAATCCGCACTATACCCCAGGGTATGCAAGAATTGATTCATAGTGCTTATAAATGACGTAACAAAGGTAGTATTGCTTCTCTACACAAGTTTAATTATGTTGTGAATGAAGTAATCAGCCCTGTGCTGGAGTCCTCTTTTAATCAGGATCCTTCTGATACATATGCCTAGTAGCCACTTGACTGTTTTGTGCTGTTATGCAATTTTAAATCTCTCTCTCAAAAAAATTTCATTAAGCTAAATAAATATAATCTTTACACATCTGATGATGAAAGTGGTATTGTAATTCTGTAACTTTTATTAACAGGGAAGCACATGGTTTATTGACCCCCTGTGTTTAGTAGAGTTAAGCAGGGGGAATAATCCCTCTACAGTTATCTGTGTTTAGTATAGTTAAGCAGGGGGAATAATCCCTCTACAGTTGTCTGTGTTTAGTAGAGTTAAGCAGGGGGAATAATCCCTCTACAGTTGTCTGTGTTTTAAGTTTACGTGTTTCTGTTTTACAGATGGTTCAGCATTTAGCTAACCATGGAGCAAACAGCATTTGGGAACATTCTCTCTTAGATCCCTCCCAGAGTAAACATGGGAAGAAGAAACCCGGCCCCCGGGACCAAGTCCAGTAAGTGCTCGAGATAGAACAATGTCATCATTAAGAATGTCGAAACATTCAGTCACACTCTTAATTACGAATTCCTGAAATTAGTAACTAAATGCTTACAAGCTTACATGTGAGTAAGAATAGTAAAAACACTTAATTGATTTTGACTTTAAAGGATAATTCATGGAAATGATTTACAGTCAAATCTCATTATCTCGAACTCATTGGGGCGGAGAAAAGTTTTGAGATATCCGAGGCTTCGAGATATTGAGATTAAAAATACATAAAGAAAATGTAATTTGAGCTTCCAACTCGCTTTGACATATCCATGGTATTTGAGATACTGATGTTTGAGATCCTGAAGTTCAACTGTACATGATTTAGTACAAAATGTCAGAACCAAGAACATTTCTATTAATAGCCTTTTGCTGAGTATTCATAATGTTAAAAAGTGTTCTATGTAAGATGTATGTGTCTTATATAAGCTGTGTATATAATACATATGGGTTTTTTTGTGATTTCAGTCCAGTAAAAACCGAGTTTATCAGGTCCAAATACCAGTTCTTACAGTTTGTAAACAAACAGAGGGATGGGGAGCTCAGCTCTATAGACGACCTGAGCAAGGTAAAGAACAAGAGTGGTCTCCCCTGAGAAAGGTCCAATGCCCGCTTTATAGAATCTGGAGAGTGGTCTCCCCTGAGAAAGGGCTAATGTCTGCTTTATAGAATCTCAAGAGTGGTCTCCCCTGAGAAAGGTCCAATGCCCACTTTATAGAATCTGGAGAGTGGTCTCCCCTTAGAAAGGTCCAATGCCCGATTTATAGAATCTCGAGAGTGGTCTCCCCTGAGAAAGGGCTAATGTCTGCTTTATAGAATCTGGAGAGTGGCTTCCCCTGAGAAAGGGCTAACACCCGCTATATAGAATCTTGAGAGTGGTCTCTCCTGAGAAAGGGTCAATGCCCTCTTTATAGAATCTCAAGAGTGGTCTCCTTTGAGAAAGGGCTAACACCCGCTCTATAGAATCTTGAGAGTGGTCTCCCCTGAGAGAGATCCAATGCCCGCTTTATAGAATCTTGAGAGTGGTCTCCCCTGAAAAAGGTGTAAGGCCCGCTTTATAGAATCTCTTTTGGTTGAGCTGTTCAAACTGAAATATTCACAAAGAAAATGTTTGAAAATGCATGTTGTTAAATGGGAAACAATGTTTACTTATCACATGTAAAGCAGATTCTGAAATATAGGCAAGGAATTTTTTATTGCTTTATCTACCAAGAAGCACCACCTGTGAAATAGAATTACTCGCATTTATTTTTATATTGCTGAAAATATGTAAAAACTCTTGATCCGACAGCAGTTCGCTTTCAGAGTTATGTTCTCACGTATTGATGTCTGTGAATCACGATGTTAAGTGTTGGTATGAAATATGAATCAGGAATACTAGTCTTGCAAATTGATTTTACATTTAAAACTTATCTATTGCGTTACAAGTAAATTAAAAAGTGCAGGTAGTATCAGATGTACATTATGTTTTGAACTATAAAACTGGTCAGCACATTTGATATGGATACAGTGTTTTCATTTACAGTGTATGTGTAATAGATTTGAAGCTTGTTTCCAAACCCCACTGTCCTGCAATTTATTTCTGAATGTTATCACAACAAAATTCTGCTTCTTTAGTGTTATTGATTTGGATTCTTTTGTTATAGTATTATTGATTTTAAGTAGTATTCTTGTGCTGAATTTTAATGCTTTGTACAAGTACTTTTTTTTTTTTACAGCAATTACACTCGAGCGTGAGAACAAATAACTTAGAGACGTGTCTACGTCTTCTCTCCAAAGGAGCAGATCCAAATTATTTTCACCCGGTAAGTCTGATTCAGTGCTTTTGTTGTGTTGATTCAAGAGCTTTTAGTGTTTTCAAGTGACTGGTTAAGTTGCTACTATAGCCAACTGTACTTGAAATATGTTTTTTCTTGTATTAGGAGAAAGGGAATTGTCCACTACATGTAGCTGGCCAGAGTGGTCAACCGCTACAGGTAGAACTGTTAGTTGTTTATGGAGCTGATCCAGGGGCATACGACTCTAACGGAAAAACTCCTATTGACCATGCTAAGTAAGAGTTATCTTTCTTGTAGGCACTTAGATATGTGTGCTAATCCATACAATGGAGTATGTTTAATGTGTAGACATTTTTTATATTTTTCTGGGTCTTGAACTCTTAATCAAAGTTTTAAGTTGACATCTCACATGCATGCGCATGAATAGAAACACTCGGAAAACAATTTTAAACTTTCTTATGCTTACCGTAGTAAGTCTTTAATTTCAATAACAAGTATGATTTTAAAATTGTACATATGAATAGATGTTGAATCCTAGAGACTGGAATACATGCTGCTGATATTTATTTTTTGCAGGACTGAGGGTCAGATGGATTTGGCCGACAGACTGGTAGAATGTCAGTATGAACTGACCGACAGACTGGCCTATTATCTTTGTCAACGGAAACCTGGTAAAGTGACATTATACATGTTTATAAGTAACATTATACATGTTTATAAGTGACATACATGTTTATAAGTGATATTATACATGTTTATAAGTAACATTATACATGTTTATAAGTGACATTATACATGTTTATAAGTGACATTATACATGTTTATAAGTAACATTATACATATTGATAAGTGACATTATACATGTTTATAAGTGACATTATATATGTTTATAAGTAACATTATACATGTTTATAAGTGACATTATACATGTTTATAAGTGATATTATACATGTTTATAAGTAATATTATACATGTTTATAAGTGATATTATAATGTTTATAAGTAACATTATACATGTTTATAAGTAATATTATACACGTTTATAAGTAACATTATACATGTTTATAAGTAATATTATACATGTTTATAAGTGATATTATACACGTTTATAAGTAACATTATACATGTTTATAAGTAATATTATACATGTTTATAAGTGATATTATACATGTTTATAAGTAACATTATACATGTTTATAAGTGACAGTATATATGTTTATAAGTAACATTATACATGTTTATAAGTAATATTATACAGGTTTATAAGTGACATTATACATGTTTATAAGTGACAGTATACATGTTTATAAGTAATATTATACATGTTTATAAGTAATATTATACACGTTTATAAATAACATTATACACGTTTATAAGTAATATTATACATGTTTATAAGTGATATTATAATGTTTATAAGTAGCATTATACATGTTTATAAGTAATATTATACACGTTTATAAATAACATTATACATGTTTATAAGTAATATTATACATGTTTATAAGTGATATTATAATGTTTATAAGTAACATTATACATGTTTATAAGTAATATTATACACGTTTATAAATAACATTATACATGTTTATAAGTAATATTATACACGTTTATAAATAACATTATACATGTTTATAAGTAATATTATAATGTTTATAAGTAACATTATACATGTTTATAAGTAACATTATACATGTTTATAAGTAATATTATACACGTTTATAAATAACATTATACATGTTTATAAGTAATATTACACATGTTTATAAGTGATATTATACATGTTTATAAGTAATATTATACATGTTTATAAGTGATATTATAATGTTTATAAGTAACATTATACATGTTTATAAGTAACATTATACATGTTTATAAGTAACATTATACATGTTTATAAGTGACAGTATACATGTTTATAAGTAACATTATACATGTTTATAAGTAACATTATACATGTTTATAAGTAACAGTATACATGTTTATAAGTAACATTATACATGTTTATAAGTAACATTATTCATGTTTATAAGTGACAGTATACATGTTTATAAGTGACATTATACATGTTTATAAGTGACATTATACATGTTTATAAGTAATATTATACATGTTTATAAGTAACATTATACATGTTTATAAGTGACAGTATACATGTTTATAAGTAACATTATACACGTTTATAAATAACATTATACATGTTTATAAGTGACAGTATATATGTTTATAAGTAACATTATACATGTTTATAAGTAATATTATACAGGTTTATAAGTGACATTATACATGTTTATAAGTGACAGTATACATGTTTATAAGTAACATTATACATGTTTATAAGTAATATTATACACGTTTATAAATAACATTATACATGTTTATAAGTAATATTATACATGTTTATAAGTGATATTATACATGTTTATAAATAACATTATACATGTTTATAAGTAATATTATACATGTTTATAAATAACATTATACATGTTTATAAGTAACATTATACATGTTTATAAGTAACATTATACACATTTATAAGTGACATTTTACGTGTTTATAAGTGACATTATACATGTTTATAAGTAACATTATTCATGTTTATAAGGGACATTATACATGTTTATAAGGGACATTATTCATGTTTATAAGTGATATTATACATGTTTATAAGTGACATTATACATGTTTATAAGTAACATTATACATGTTTATAAGTAACATTATACATGTTTATAAGTAATATTATACAGGTTTATAAGTAATATTATACATGTTTATAAGTGACATTATACATGTTTATAAGTGACATTATACATATTTATAAGTGACATTATTCATGTTTATAGGTGATATTATACATGTTTATAGGTGACATTATACATGTTTATAAGTGACATTATACATGTTTATAAGTAATATTATACAGGTTTATAAATAACATTATACATGTTTATAAGTAATATTATACAGGTTTATAAGTAACATTATACATGTTTATAAGTGACATTATACATGTTTATAAGTGACATTATACATATTTATAAGTGACATTATTCATGTTTATAGGTGATATTATACATGTTTATAAGTGATATTATACATGTTTATAAGTAATATTATACACGTTTATAAGTAACATTATACATGTTTATAAGTAATATTATACAGGTTTATAAGTAACATTATACATGTTTATAAGTAATATTATACAGGTTTATAAGTAACATTATACATGTTTATAAGTAATATTATACAGGTTTATAAATAACATTATACATGTTTATAAGTAATATTATACACGTTTATAAGTAACATTATACATGTTTATAAGTAATATTATACAGGTTTATAAGTAACATTATACATGTTTATAAGTAATATTATACAGGTTTATAAGTAACATTATACATGTTTATAAGTAATATTATACAGGTTTATAAATAACATTATACAGGTTTATAAGTAATATTATACAGGTTTATAAGTGACATTATACATGTTTATAAGTGACATTATACATGTTTATAAGTGACATTATACATATTTATAAGTGACATTATTCATGTTTATAGGTGATATTATACATGTTTATAAGTGATATTATACATGTTTATAAATAACATTATACATGTTTATAAGTAATATTATACATGTTTATAAGTGACATTTTCTTTGTGAGAGCATGTAACAACATTGTACAAGAAATAAGCACTTGTGTTTCGATGGCATGTCAGAGATATTTTCCATTATTTCAGATCACAGGACGGGCATTCATTTTAAAATACCAGAAATGGCTGACAGGTATTCTCATTATTCATTAAAACAATTTTCAGAACACTATTAAATTACAGACATGCTAGATATATACTTAATAAAGATGTTATAGAATGAAGTCATTGAGATTTCCCAATGGCATGTTTTTAATAAGTCAGATCAAACTAAGAGATTAGCTGTAAATGGCTGGACAATATAGTATACATTTACGAACTGACCGTGAATGGGATAGCTCTTTTAGCTAACCCGAGACAAGGACTATTTCCCGCTGGATTACCTGAGGGAGACAGATTCTGCTGAAGTTTTGATAAAAGAATGATCTCTCCCACAGTCAGTAAACTAGTGTTATATCGAGGGAGCACTGTAAATACTTTATCTTAATCTTTGGTATCTGACATGTACATCTTTGACAATGTTGGTTATCTGCCTTCTTCCTTCTTCCGTTTGTTCCATTTAACATTTACCTCATTTGTGAATGAACACAAAACAGATATCTTGATTAAACCCACATTTTGATTTACCTTGACCTTTATGACCTTGACCTTGTATTTCCAGTTAGCATAATTTGTAAATGACTTCTTCTATTTTGCCTCCACCTGACACCAACCTCCATTTCCTGAAACTTTAGATGCTGTTATTTTTTACTTTGAAAACATTTGTGGGTTATGTCTTTTTAACTCATTTTTTATTAACCTGAAGAAGGTGCTCTCATGAGACTGAATTCACAGATGCACCTCGGTGAGAGCATGATTGTCATGCTGAGATGTTTACTTTAACCTTGTGCATAATCTTGACCCCACATTTCAGAATTTTGTGTTACAGGGTAAGCTCATTTATAAATAAAGTGAGGTTACATTTATAAAATATCATACACAGGCCTTTTTGCAAAAAAACCCAACAATTTTACACCCAATTATTTTTAACCTTGACCTTTTGTGTGACCTGTACTTCACATTTATGGATTTTGTGCTTAGTCCATTTCTGAACATCTATGGCGCGTTACTCTGTTCTACGGACATATTATATTCTAGTCGGTACAGAAGTGCGATGTTTACATGATGGTGTTTTGTTTTTATTCTACAGTAGTCTAGATATGTCAGAGTTAGCAAAACAAGCCAAGAAAAAGTTACAGGCAGTAAGTTCATTTTTATTCTTACTAACTTTGATCTGAATTTATAATCAGAATTGAATTCAATAAATATTAAATTTAAAAATTATTGTTTTCTTTTTTCAAGCTCCCAAATCATTTAAATGATTGTTTTCTTTTTCCAAGCTCACGAATCATTTAAATATTTGTTTTCTTTTTTCAGCTACCGAATCATTTATTTGAAGAGTTGGCAATGGATGTTTATGATGAAGTCGACAGAAGAGAAAACGATGAACGTAAGGATTTCTGTTTCAGACTGAAAACAATATATATCCGTAAATGTCTCCGAGGATCGTATTATATTTATGTATAAAATAATTGTCTAATTTTAGGGAGCTTTCACTACTGTATATGTTTTAATATTATGTTGTAATTAGTTTTCAGTTAAGCTAAGTTGACTATTTTATAATTTTCTATTTACAGATTGGCTACAGACACATGACAACAAAGCTTTAGTGAGTGACCGACAAGGGGTCCCTTTTCTTCCTCTCAACCCGGACTTCTCGGCCACACGCAATCAGGTATTGCAACTTCACCATTCATATCAGCTTGTTTGACAGAAAGTCATGTTACTGTAAAAATGGCTATTTTAAATAACATAGAAATATTAAAAAAATATGAAAATGTATTTCATAGCAAATCCAAATGCTTTGCAAAAAAAATATGAAAATGTATTTCACAGCAAATTCAAATGCTTTGCAAATGGGAGTTGTATGATATTATAATTGACAAGTACAGTAGTTTGTTGAAAAACCTAATACATGCATGTTTGTTTTAAAAAGAGGTTATTTAAAAGTGACCTTTACTTTTATCCTTGATTATATAGAAGTCATTGTGGATGTAGAAGGTGCACGGAGTAATTGTCTACAAAACATTTGTAACATACCAAATGTTGATTGATTCTTATGTCAATGATTGATTTATGCATTATTTTTAAGATGTCTACGATTTCTTACAATATTTCTCTTCTACAGGGACGTCAAAAACTTGCCAGATTCAATGCAAGAGAATTTGCCACATTGATAATAGACATTTTAAATGATGCTAAAAGACGACAAACGGGAGTGATGTCCCCTGTTCAAATTCCAAAGGAGCCAGGTAGGCAATTCAGATATAGAAACATTGTCGTATACATGTGTACTCTGATTGTTTAACTCTTTTGATCTTTTTATCAGGTGTTATTATTATTCATTGTTTTGAGATTTAAGGTGTGGTGCATGATTTGGGCTTCATCTTATTATTGTATTTGAGAATTGGGGTGGGTTGCATGACTTGGGCTTCATCTTGAAATCTCTGTGTTGTAAGTGGAATTACTAGACGAGTCTGATGTATTGTGATTTTAATCTCTGTTGTAAGTGGAATTACTAGATGAGTCTGATGTATTGTGATTTTAATCTCTGTTGTAAATGGAATTACCAGACGAGTCTGATGTATTGTGATTTTAATCTCTGTTGTAAGTGGAATTACTAGACGAGTCTGGTGTATTGTGATTTTAATCTCTGTTGTAAGTGGAAGTACCAGACGAGTCTGATGTATTGTGATTTTAATCTCTGTTGTAAGTGGAAGTACCAGACGAGTCTGATGTTTTGTGATTTTAATCTCTGTTGTAAGTGGAATTACTAGACGAGTCTGATGTATTGTGATTTTAATCTCTGTTGTAAGTGGAATTACTAGACGAGTCTGATGTATTGTGATTTTAATCTCTGTTGTAAGTGGAATTACTAGACGAGTCTGATGTATTGTGATTTTAATCTCTGTTGTAAGTGGAATTACTAGACGAGTCTGATGTATTGTGATTTTAATCTCTGTTGTAAATGGAATTACCAGACGAGTCTGATGTATTGTGATTTTAATCTCTGTTGTAAGTGGAATTACTAGACGAGTCTGATGTATTGTGATTTTAATCTCTGTTGTAAGTAGAATTACTAGACGAGTCTGATGTATTGTGATTTTAATCTCTGTTGTAAGTGGAATTACCAGACGACTCTGGTGTATTGTGATTTTAAGGAGGTATACTACATCATCATAATGGCTGACTTCTTTTTAAAACATGAATGAATATTATAGATACCAGCAATACTTGTTTATTCCTTTTAAATCCAATCACCTAGCTGAGTAGCTCAGTCGGTTAACGTGTCAGCTGTTGATCTATAGATTGTGGGTTTGAGTCCAGAAGGGATTTTAGGGGTTTTTTCAGTTAGGTTTCTAATAAAACTGCATTTTTGACTAAATAAAGTAAATTCGAAAATGTTGATTGTACATATTCCCCACTTTCCATCCATATCAGATTCCTCTGTTCTTCCTCCTTAACCAATGCTTACAATCAAACTGCACTGATTTGCTTACCTGTTTGGTTCTAGATGCACAGGTATCACCTTAATATGTGTAAATGAATTTGAAGGCCACAGAATAAGATGCTCTATTTCACAGCTTTGTTTTGCTGTCATTAATTTCATGTGAAAATAGACAAATTAATACCAAGTTGCTTACAACAAGGATGAAACCGCTTTACAGCTTCTCTCAAGCTATAAATTTCACACCCCACAAATTTTTTATGCCCCCCCCCCCCCCCCCCAATTTTTTTGTGGGGGCATATATAGTCGTCGCCATCATGTCTGTTTGTCCCTCCATCTCGTATATCTCTTATTAAACTTTTCCTCAGAAGTTGATCAGAATTTATCACAAATATTCTTTAGGACTTTTGGCCAAGGTCATTTTGGAAAGGTCAAGGCCACTTAGACCATATTCCTTTTAAATATATATATATATATATATATATATATATATATATATATAAAAGGAAAAAGTTTCCTATTTCAGCAGTTTTTGAACAGGTATTGATCATATATCACACAAATAAGTAATAGGCAAATGGCTTTCAGACAAAGGTCGCTGAAGGTCATTTTGTAAAGGTCAAAGTATCTTGTGCATGTATGGAAAAAAAACTTCATTTCAACAGTTATTGATCATTGTGCAAGTCATTCATCTTATGACGTAGTTCATTGGTTAAATGCAGCTCAGGGAGCGTCCATCAATTTTACTGATATTCTTGTTTTCATTTTGTGCTTTGTTTTAGTGAGTAGAGTTTCAGACACTGGGAATCATTCTACCCCTACAGTGTCACTAAGAGGACGATGTATAAAATGAATCAGATATGTAAAAATTACATTCCAGTGTCACATCAGAACTAAGAGGACAGTGTATGAAATAGAATTTTAGATATGTAGAAATTAGATTCCATTTTGTGGCATTGATTACTCCTGTAAATGATTAATGGATAGATGATCTGGAGCTGTTATTTAACAGAACACAAATTCTCACTTACATATAGAGTGTTAAATAGTGGTTTTGTTGATAGTTGTGAATCAGTATACATATAGGTCCTTGGCCCATAAGTTTGAAAAGAAAGCTCCACTACAGTCACTTGTTTAAAAGTGCTTTGAATTATTAACTACATATATTAAAAGGACCTTAACCCCCAAGTCCATAGAGAGAAGTGTTTCTCCATGTATCAGAATGAAAAACCTGTGAGTTTTTATCAAATTGTTTTACTTCATAAAATCTTTCTGTGATTAAAACGCAATTTTACTTAACGCTTTAGCATACGATTTTTCCTGGAGGTATTTCATTTGCAAACACCAATTAATTGTGGATATGAACATTCAATTTTTTTTTTCTTCTCAAGATGGATACCTAAATTATTCTTCAACTTTTCTTTAAAGTTCCTTTGGTTTCTTGAAATGAGGAACATGTTGCAACACTTTTCAATTCCTTACCTTAAAAGCTAGTTTGTAGTGAAGCATGTTTTGATTGAATTTTGATGAAATTGCAAGCAGTATACTTCATTATGTTAATATTGTACAAAATATCCTTTAAAACGATATTTCGAAACAGTCATTCTAACTGACTAGCCCAAGTCTCGACCAATGATGCAACAGTAGTGTTTTATCATGTTTACAGTAAGATTACGGTGGGGTGTAAAATTATGCAACAGTAGTGCTTTATCATGTTTACAGTAAGATTACGGTGGGGTGTAAAATTATGCAACAGTAGTGCTTTATCATGTTTACAGTAAGATTACGGTGGGGTGTAAAATTATGCAACAGTAGTGTTTTATCATGTTTACAGTAAGATTACGGTAGTGTTTTATCATGTTTACAGTAAGATTATGGTGGTGTTTTATCATGTTTACAGTAAGATTACAATGTTTATCATGTTTACAGTAAGATTACGGTAGTGTTTTATCATGTTTACAGTGAGATTACGGTAGTGTTTTATCATGTTTACAGTGAGATTACGGTAGTGTTTTATCATGTTTACAGTGAGATTACGGTAGGGTTTTATCATGTTTGCGGTGAGATTACGGTAGTGTTTTATCATGTTTACAGTAAGATTACGGTAGTGTTTTATCATGTTTACAGTAAGATTACAGTGGGATGTTAAATTATGCTACAGTAGTGGTTTATCATGTTTACAGTAAGATTACGGTAGTGTTTTATCATGTTTACAGTAAGATTACGGTGGGGTGTAAAATTATGCAACAGTAGTGTTTTTTGTTTACAGTAAGATTACAGTAGTGGTTTATCATGTTTACAGTAAGATTACGATGTTTTATCATGTTTACTGTAAGATTACGGTGGTGTGTAAAACCTATTATTGTGCACAAGTGGATTCATTCATGGCATTGTGTTAGTAAAAATTCTAGCATTTCTAAAATTTGTCCCGACCATACAGTATGTACCATTTAAGGAGGAATGCTACATTGTCATAATGGCTGACTTCCACCATTTAAGGAGGAATGCTACATCGTCATAATGGCTGCCTTCCTTTTTAAAATATGAATGAAAATATAAATAGCAGCAATATTTGTATATTTCTTTTAAATCTAATCACCTAGGTGAGTATAATAGCTCAGTAGTTTAACGTGTCGACTGCTGATTGGTAGATCATGGGTTCAAGTCTTGCAGGGGTTTTCATTTTTTCAGGTCACTTTCTACTAAAACTGTTTTTTGGTTTTTTTTATTAAATAAAGTAAATTTTAAACTTTTCAATTTCAAAATATTATTCTACATATCCCCCACTGGTAAAAGTATTTATTTTTTTTATGTTGACCACTCTAGAGCATTCACCTTTCATACCTATGCACTGTAAATACATGTCGCCCTAAAAACGTCATTATTTACCCTAAAAACATTTACTGTTTACTTATATTCTTATTCTGCAGCAATCTTATTAACAAGAAAACATGCAATATTTCTTTTCAAAATTTACATGTACAGACAGCAGACAACAATAAAGACACATTAAGAGATTTTTGCAAGAGTATTTTACTCGTTCTGTTGAAAAGAAAAATATTTTGATAAAGTTTTATAGCCCTCTGCTTTAGTGACCTTGAATTGAGGACAGTATTATGTTTTCTTTCAAATTACCTATTTACCGATGGTAAGCTGCTTCTCCAGAGGTATTAAGGTATAAAATATACCATTATTTTTCAGGTGTTTTTTTCCATAAACTTATCTTTATACATCTTAATAAATTCAAGGTCTTGTCAGACATACGCCAGGTTCTTGGCCTTGTTAACATGTGGGGCTGTGTGATAGATTGTCTTGTCCCTCCCTATATTGAACAGTGCAATGCATAAAGATCACAGCAGTACAAAGAAAGCGGTCTGATCAGGAAAGAGGATCTGTAGTATATTATTACACTGATAAGCTGTAGTAGTCAGATTGTGACGAGCGGGTCATTCTATCGGGGAAGGTCAGACACATTTTACGCTTGAAAACACCCACATACTGACAAACTGCTTTTACCGGTGATTTAAGATTTAATTGCCTTGCTATGACAGGGGTAGTTTAAAGGTTTTTTTCTTTCGATCCTCATCTCATATTACCTTGATTCCATCCCACTGCAGGTTTGGAGGAATAAAGTCTTGTGTGTGGTTATCAGTACATGCAGACAGGTGCCCCTTGTGGTCTCCGATCTGGGGTCACAGAACTGTCTTTACACAAACAACACTCGCCTCCAAGAGCCTTATACTGCTTGTTTAAAATCATATATGCATCTAGGTTGACACTTTGTTTGTGTAAAAAAAAAAGTATGATCTACTTTGGATGTGCACAAACAGGTTGGATATTCATTCGTTTTTTTATGAGGAGAGGAAATTATAAGAATAATTTTTAGTGATTATTAGAGGTAAGATGTCACATATATCACATTTTATTTGTAGAGTAATTGTCATGTTACAATATAGATGATATATCATGTGTGATATAATGTATATTGCCTTAAATACTGTACTGGCATTTTGTAGCTGAAATGTAATGCATATTGAAATTTCCCTGTTAAAAAGGAGTTTATTTTCATGATGTGTTGATGCAGATAACAGTTCTATGTGTCCTATATTTTATTTCTCTAATGGATTTTAAGCACACTAATGCTGCAAACAATAAAAAAATTTGATGCATGGGTTAATATCTATTTTTTGCATATTGTGGTTGTAATGGGTACAAATATAAAATACCTAATGTTTAAGGAACTTGTAAATTTCCTGTGATGTTCAAAAGCCGTGATATGTATCCCTTACCTATATAACGCTACAAAAATGTTACCCACTGTATTAGACATAATGGAGAAATGGAAGGCAAAAAAGATTCCATTCTAGGAAATGCATTCATTTTACTTTTATGATCCATTTTCATCATTTTTGAAAAAGGTTTGTAGCGAATGTTAAGTGCATCGTTTAGTAATTAAACACAGGCTGTATATATCAGTAGAGGTAGAACTGGGAAGAACAACTTTAAGTGGATCCAAATATAATATTTAGCACCATGTAGAAGAATTCTTCATAGAAATTTACTTTATGTGAAAAATATTTGTGTTTGTATGGTAAAAATAGTCATCTAAATGCTATACATTTTGATTATCAAACATGTGAAATGTTGTTGCTGAATCTCTGTTGAAGAGAATAGATGTGGGTTTTTTTTAACATTAGCAGTTTTGTGATATCAGTATATACATGTGTATGTATACTTATGAATCTGATAAGTATATTGTATGTTTTCAACAATACTGTCAGCATCTGAATGTCGAGGGTTTTTTGAATATATATTCAAATTGGGAGACAATAACAAAATAATTTTCTTTCGTACTAATCTGAATCGTTTTGTAAAAGAAAAAGAAAAAAAAAAATCAATATCCTTTAGTTGGCAAGCTTTATAAAAATATCCTGACAATTATGTATTGTAGACAAATTGCCTGGTCAAGTGGTACAAAGGAAAACTAATTTTAACAGCATCGCTAGTGATGAGGAACCAATCTACGACCAGGTGGCGTCCGATGAGGATTACAGCAGCATCGATAACCTCAGCATTAAAAGTGCTGGCATGAAAGACAGTTCTCTATCCCACCCCCCAGCAGTGAGTAGATTACACATTCATTCGGCTTCACACTCCAATCACTGTCGTTTTATAGTCAGGGACTTAGGCACATTTATGTCATTACAGGCAATGATATTGAAGGTCTCCCCAAGTTCAGCAGGGTTAAACTTCTAATACATCATGATGTTTTCTGATACTTGTCATGAATATATTGTAAATATTCATAGGGGGAGGGGGTTACAATGCTATAGAATGACCTGTCATAGAGTGTATTTCATTGACTAGTCATATGTAAGATTTCAAGTCATCTTAACTTTGTGTAGGACAAGGTCTTATATTCTGGACATGTTGATAAAATGATAGTATGTACTGTCACTTTCTACTGGTCAGAAGGAGTCGCCAGCAGACATAATCTTAGGACTTCCATTTGTCTAATACCCCAATACATACTCAAATGCATTAATGATTCTTGTCATGTAAAACCCAGAGATGCCCCGAACAACATCACAGTGCACTCAGTCTTTGATGGTGTTTTAGTATCTATGTTATGTGATTACCAGAGACAGACTATTTGACGTTTTGTTTTAGAACCCGGACAATGATTCAGACACGTTGTTAAAATCGGCTGTCGAGGAGGTGAGACGTGCTGCTCTTTTTGTCACTCACTGTTCCTGCTAAATCATGGCATTTCTGACTAGGAATGTCTACGGAATGTTAACTGGCTGCCTATAACAAAATTTCCTTTTTATTATAATGTTGAGTAGGCTTTACTTTAATGCTTTATAATGACTGTATATTAAATTTTTAGAAGTATGCTTGTATTTTAGAGGAGACTCAATCTAAAAGCATTTTAACCGTTGTTTGTGTACACTTTATATGCAATGTGCAGGCATCCAAAGCAAATGATGTATGATATTATTATACCTAGTCACTGTATAGCCCCCCCCCCCTTTTTTTTTGGTGAGGATATAATTTAGGTGATTTTCAAAGATTCACCAATTGAAAATGAAAATCGCTAAATTTAGAAATATCAGTATACTTATACATTGTATGATTTCACCAAAATTTTATCCACCAAAATTTATATTATAATACTAGGAAGACCCAAGTCCACCAAATTTGTACCCACCCCAAAAAACTGGCTATACAGTATATTTTTGTGTATTGTAGCATTTTTTTTTTATCAAAA
The DNA here is from genome assembly GCF_947568905.1 of Ostrea edulis. Taxonomy (NCBI): domain Eukaryota; kingdom Metazoa; phylum Mollusca; class Bivalvia; order Ostreida; family Ostreidae; genus Ostrea; species Ostrea edulis. The sequence goes on from NC_079164.1 coordinate 3,665,554, forward strand.
ATTCTATTTTAGATTGGGTCTCATATAGTTATTTCATTATGAATACACAATATTTGTATTCTTACTGTTTGTGAATAACTTGTATTTGTAAATATCATTAACATGGACTAGCCAAGTAGTAATTATGATCTTGCAATGATTAGATTCCTAGGAAATATACAAACAGACAAACATCTGTCGGCAACCTGAGGTCAAGTGGCGACTTAGTGCAGGATAGAGTAATGAGTTTTATGCCACGTGTGAGTTTCATATCTGACCTTGACCTTTGAACTCAAACTAATACAGCATGTCACATTTCATAACTTCTCATCAAAGTCTGCCTCGTGGAGTAACATATCATAAAACTCTAGAGGTCTCCATTGCTCTTCCATATCAACTTCAGCTTGTGTATCGATCTGTTCTCTGATTAAAGACGAAAATTACATAAATAAACGTTTTAATTGTGTTCTAAACTCAGGTTCCCATGAAGAGTCAGAGAATTAAGTCGGCTGGAAATTTAAGGTCATATGGTGACCTTATAAGGTCCCATAAAAGGGTCAGCCTGACGCCTTATGTGAGTGTCCTGAATAACCTCATACTTCAGTACCTAACCCTGCCTAGTCGACATGTATTGACTTTTTATAGTACGGTCTCATACTTCAGTACCTAACCCTGCCTAGTCGACATGTTACCTAACCCTGCCTAGTCGACATATATTGACTTTTTATAGTACGGTCTCATACTTCAGTACCTAACCCTGCCTAGTCGACATGTATTGACTTTTTATAGTACGGTCTCATACTTCAGTACCTAACCCTGCCTAGTCGACATGTTACCTAACCCTGCCTAGTCGACATGTATTGACTTTTTATAGTACAGTCTCGTACTTCAGTACCTAACCCTGCCTAGTCGACATGTATTGACTTTTTATAGTACAGTCTCGTACTTCAGTACCTAACCCTGCCTAGTCGACATGTATTGACTTTTTATAGTACGGTCTCATACTTCAGTACCTAACCCTGCCTAGTCGACATGTTACCTAACCCTGCCTAGTCGACATGTATTGACTTTTTATAGTACAGTCTCGTACTTCAGTACCTAACCCTGCCTAGTCGACATGTATTGACTTTTTATAGTACGGTCTCATACTTCAGTACCTAACCCTGCCTAGTCGACATGTTACCTAACCCTGCCTAGTCGACATGTATTGACTTTTTATAGTACGGTCTCATACTTCAGTACCTAACCCTGCCTCAGTCTTTATACAGTACAGAATTTACTTTTGATAAATATATTTTCTGGTATTCTGAAAGCCTTCATTTGAATATAAAACCTCTCACTTCCTATGTCATGAAAATCAACAGACTCCATTTACAAGTTCTCTATGACTGTTTATTTGACATAGCTCTGTCATCAGTTTCATTGCCAATTTCATCACCAATTTCATCATCAATTTCGTCATCAGTTTCATCACCAATTTCATTATTTGAGTTGACCCAATGATGATGGGTTCTTATATCTATTAAATAGGAAAATTTCAAGGTGTGTGATTTTCATGCACAGAATTATAATGACTTGTTTATTGTATGTATGTATACAATGTAAGTAGATTCAAAACTTCTTATACACTAAGTTTTAGTATGTCTTCACTTAATGAATGGTATATGATGTTTGTGTGTATGGTAATGCATTATATGATAAATTGAAATGCATTATATGATAAATTGAAATGCATTATATTATAAATTGAAATGTATTATATGATAAATTGTCTTTATTAGTGTTCTAAATGCATTATATGATAACTTGTCTTTATTAGTGTTCTAAATGGTGCATCATATCATTAACTTCTGTTAGAATCAATTGTTGTAATTGTCAAACATGTTAAGGTTAATTTGGGGGGGGGGGGGGGGGTTAGTCTACTTTTATTAGCACAAAATCATATTAATGGTTTACAGCCCTGAATTATACACAACCATGTGCATTGATGTTCACATCCATATACACATACAGTATTATGTACAGTGTTATGCTAGGTCTGTCTCACTGAGTACCTTTGGAAAATAGGGAAATTAAGGGAGTTAATAATGCATGCAATGGAATTCAGATTTTATGAGGAAAGTGGAAAATATTTTCACCTTTCTTTTAAGAAATGAAATATTGGGTACTTTTGTAGTAGATTCAACTGTACTTCCTAGAGTAGGTGAGCTGTTAACAAGGTGATACGATTCATTAAACACCTATCAGATTCACGTATATAAGATGTAAAAGCAATTTTGATTGGTTTACAAAAAAATGTGAGTAGATAACAGCTTTATTATAAGATGAGTATATGAATAATATTTTTCTTATTGACAATAGGAATTGTATTGAAAGAGCCTTTATTGGGGCAAATACGGTACTATGAATTTTAACATGTGTACAATATGACATAATTACCGTGTAACTTCAAAGCCAGATAAAATGACCTAATATCCTTTTCCTTTTAAGATTTGTTATGCATAATTTCAGTGTAGTGTTCTACCTAATCTCCTTTTGTACGTTATACACATATATTCCTAATAACTGTTTTCTTTATGGTGGAGTTGAACTGTTATGCTAGAAGACCGTTACAGATCTAATTCATGACTTTGTTCACCACTAGCCCCCCTCTGTCCCCGAGGCCATGGTGGAGGGCCCCGTCTCCACGGAGGAGTTTCTACAGATGAAGAAGAAACTCTCCACTATGGAGTTCCGAATGCAGCAGATTCTGAAGAACAATCAGGACCTTCAGAGAGAGAGGGATGATCTCACACAACTCGTAAGTTAAAACAAAGAATAGTGTCAGTTATAGCACAGAGAGAGAGAGAGAGAGAGAGAGGGAGAGAGAGATGATCTCACACAACTCCTAAGTTAAAACAAAGAATAGTGTCAGTTATAACACACACACACAGAGAGAGAGAGAGAGAGAGAGAGAGGGAGAGAGAGATGATCTCACACAACTGTAAGGGAGTTATAACAAAGAATAGTGCAAGTTATAACAGAGAGAGAGAGAGAGAGATGATCTCACACTAGTAAGGGAATTAAAACATCTTTATTTTTGTTATTTCATTCTATGATCGTGAGCCATTAAGTTAAAGGTACTATCGTTATCAATATTCATACGCTCATTGTTCACAACTGCAATGGATTTATAAGAAAATATCTATTATTTCAATTGGTAAGGATATTGCAGGCAAAAACATTGGAAATGTAAATATATAGTGATATAATTCCAATGTTATTTATTGCAATTGTTTTGATTGGACAAAAATAAATCAAAATGAAAGTTTACACATCCATAAATCCAAAAACGCTATGTATACATACGCGCCTGAAAACAAATCACACATAGTGCGGAGAAAGTATTCAAATTTTTTAAATTAAATACAGGGAACGAATTGGAATTATAAGAATCAAACATTCTTTTTGAAGAATTTATCGATGTGTAATCTCTGGACATTTTACTCACAAACTTAACATAAAAGTGCTTCTCACTTTTATTCAGTTTGGGAGTAAAATGTCCAGTGTTTGCACATCGAGAAATCCTTCAAAAGAATGTTTAGTCCTATAATATATATACATACACATTAATAATTGGAGAAAATATCTTTGATAGGTTAAAGGATTGGTTTTTGTTGAAACCTTTTATCACAAGTTTCTAACTTAGATTAAACAATTTTTATTAATGAAATAGGTACAAACACTTACAAAAGAGATTTCAATTCTGAGAAATCAGACTCAGCACCAGCAAAGTCCTCCTACAACACTAGCCAATGGCTACAGTCCGGACCGAGGGGAGGAGGACGGTGCGCGTACCAGTACGCCAAGGTCAGGGACACGACCACAGTCAATGTTCGAACCTCGGGAACGGGAGCAGCGATTGTCTAACAAAGTAAGTTCATGTTCGAACCTCAGAACAGGAGCAGCGATTGTCTAACGAAGTAAGATCATGTCGGAGTCTTGATAATGGGACCCGCGATTGTCCAACAAAGTAAGTTCATGTTCGAACCTCAGGAACGGGAGCAGCGATTGTCTAACAAAGTAAGTTCATATTTGAACCTCAGGAACGGGAGCAGCGATTGTCTAACAAAGTAAGTTCATATTTGAACCTCAGGAACGGGAGCAGCGATTGTCTAACAAAGTAAGTTCATATCCTGGGGAGCAGCGATTGTTTAACAAAGTAAGATCATGTTGGAGTCTTGGGAATGGGACCCGCGATTGTCCAACAGAGGAAGTTCCTATTCAAACCTTTGGAGCAGCGATTGTCTAACAAAGTAAGATCATACAATCTTGATACTGTATGTGATGGTATAGGATTGATTATAAGCAGTGTATATGAAATGATGTGTTATATTAAGGTATATTAAATGGTATGGTATATTAAGTGTATATTAAATGATGTGTTATATTAAGGTATATTAAATGGTATGGTATATAGTGTAACTTGTCTTTCAGACTCCATCCAAAGATTCACTGCCTACAGCCTACTCTGTGTCCAATATCCATAAAACAGACGAAACTGACGTAAGTGTATATGTTTATAAAGATTCACTGCCTACAGCCTACTCTGTGTTCAATATCCATAAAACAGACGAAACTGACGTAAGTGTATATGTATATAAAGATTCACTGCCTACAGCCTACTCTGTGTCCAATATCCATAAAACAGACGAAACTGACGTAAGTGTATATGTTTATAAAGATTCACTGCCTACAGCCTACTCTGTGTCCAATATCCATAAAACAGACGAAACTGACGTAAGTGTATATGTATATAAATATCTGTTTATAAAACTGACGTAAGTGTATATGTTTATAAATATCTGTTTATAAAACAGACGTATGTATATGTTTATAAATATCTGTTTATAAAACTGACGTAAGTGTATATGTTTATAAATAGCTGTTTATAAAACAGATGAAACTGACCAACGTGTATATGTATTATATACTTTAATGGACATATTAATTAAAATTTCCCTACCTGGATCAACATTTCTTTCTAAGTCCTCAATACATTTTGATTTACTTTTACTTTGAGTCTTGCTAACATTTAACTCATCTGCAATTTTACGAGATAAACCAGGTTTTTTTCCAACTCCGTAACGTGAGTTTTATCCAAATGTTACTCTTTACATTCGGCAGTGACAACAAACAAATACACTTATAAGATGGATTTACTGTGACCACAAACCTATTTCTGAATCAGTGCAATAAAAGCAAACTAAACAGTATTTCATCACCTATACAATATCTTATGTCTATCAGCTGACAATGAACCCTAACCAAATCATGTGTAGCCATCTTTAAGAAAAATGTTTGATGTTCTCCGACCCACATATTTCAAGATGGGTAGGTAGGTTGGTTTTTTCTTTAGATGATGTAGCACGTTGATTCAACTCATGAAAATGAAGTTTACAAATTTTCTGATGTTTTCATGAACACATAACAGCCCGATAGATTTCATATTTCTCAATAAAGAGTTTAAAACATTCATTTTGTTTATAATATCCGTAAATCTTCTGAAGTTTTCACAGGAAGTTTAAACTAATATGGATGATCTGTATTTCCTGGAAACAAGTAAAAAATAGAAGAATCTTTAAACTGAAAAAATTTATCGGATTGGGGTGATTTTGACAGGTTGGAGGACATCAAAAAAATCATTTTTTTTTTTTTAATTGTTAGCCAGATTTAAACTCCAGAGAGAGAAAGCAATGTTAGTAGTGTTGACCAAATGAGATTTTAGTGGCTGTTGGTCACACTGCATAAGTAATCGTATATTCCAATTTGAATATGAAAGGGGAACGGTTGGATGGGGGGGGGGGGGTGTTCAGATTGGCCTGTGAAGGGGGGGTGTACAGATTTGCCTGTGGAGGGGGGTGTACAGATTGGCCTCTGATGAAAAGAGGCTGATAGTTGATCTTTATTTTTCAGTCAAATCGTGTGCAATCTTCAAGTTCTGGTTCGGGTGTGGAGGAGATCCAGTGTGCTTATCCCCCCGACCTTTCTCACTATGACTGTCCCAGCTCACTGCCCGTCAACCTGGACGAAGAACTCCCATCTCAGGAGGAAGTGATGAGAAAGACTGAAAAAATTACCAAAAATATTCAAGAGCTCTACAAATCGGGTCAGGATGGCAAGCATGATAGGTGGGTGCCTGAAGACCTTGTTGTCTGCAAGCAAAAAATGCCTACAACAGCAACTGTGTGTCGTCTGCAAATGAAACACCTACAACAGCAACTGTGTTTTGCATGATTGTACACATTTTATTTATGACAAGCATCATTGAGAGCATTATTGTGTATTTCATCATTAGATATAGATTTGTTTCATATTCAAAATGTTCATTGAATTGCTTTCTAGGTATTTATATTTAGTTAAAGGGGCGGATCCAGGAATGTTTGAAAGGGGGGATGTCTACCCATTAATTTTGGTTTTCAAAAGGGGGAGGGGGTTCTACCCTCAAAATGTGTTATTCTGACCTTTTTCAGCAAAATTTTCTGATGAAGGGGGGTTCTGACCCCCCTGGGACACCACCCCACCCCCCCACCCTGGATCCGCCTCATGAGTTGTGTGTATGTATATTTGAATTTGTATTTTTAAAAATACAAAGACATTGAGCAATATCCTTCTTCTCTATTTATAGCTTTGGACATTGTGCTGACAAAATCTATGACGCAGTGAAAGAAATGGCAGCATTGTTTCCAAAGGTATAAAACGAATGTGTATGGCATTAGTAAACCCGTTGTTCTAGATTCCCCCTATGTACACCTATATGGAGACTGATTCTTGTTGTAATACCTTTGTTCAATTGTGAAATTTCATTTTAGCAATCTTTCAGTTTATTTTTCAAAGGAATTCATTTTGCAGATAAGAAAGATATCGCTGTTTGCGTGTTGACAGAATTGAGAACGTGTGCATGTACACTCGCATGCTTTAATTTGCAAACACACCATTAAGTAGAGATTCTCAATATATAACTATATTTAACTTCCGGATTATTTACTAGAAAAGGAGAATTATAACTTTGTAAGAATTAGCCACTCGGAGTTTACCCTGCAGTAGAAATGAATGATGTATGTGTACTGTCTACTCCACTCATGTTGAAGTTGCCTATATAGAAATACCCATTATATTGCAGTAAGAATAAATCCCCAGTAACATCTAAATAGTTTAACATTGGTTATATTGAACTTTGGATGTAATGAACAAATTCAGATCAGTACCCTTTATATCTGAAGTAAACTGTATGTAAACACAAGTACCCTGTATTCCTGAAGTAAACTGTACGTAAACACCAGTACCCTGTATTCCTGAAGTAAACTGTACGTAAACACCAGTACCCTGTATTCCTGAAGTAAACTGTACGTAAACACCAGTACCCTGTATTCCTGAAGTAAACTGTATGTAAACACCAGTACCCTGTATTCCTGAAGTAAACTGTATGTAAACACCAGTACCCTGTATTCCTGAAGTAAACTGTATGTAAACACAAGTACCCTGTATTCCTGTGTAAACTGTACGTAAACACCAGTACCCTGTATTTTTGGAGTAAACTGTACGTAAACACCAGTACCCTGTATTCCTGAAGTAAACTGTATGTAAACACCAGTACCCTGTATTCCTGAAGTAAACTGTACGTAAACACCAGTACCCTGTATTTTTGGAGTAAACTGTATGTAAACACCAGTACCCTGTATTTTTGGAGTAAACTGTATGTAAACACCAGTACCCTGTATTCCTGAAGTAAACTGTATGTAAATACCACTAGACTGTATTCCTGAAGTAAACTGTATGTAAATACCACTAGCCTGTATTCCTGAAGTAAACTGTATGTAAATACCACTAGCCTGTATTCCTGAAGTAAACTGTATGTAAACACCAGTACCCTGTATTCCTGAAGTAAACTGTATGTAAACACCAGTACCCTGTATTCCTGAAGTAAACTGTATGTAAACACCAGTACCCTGTATTCCTGAAGTAAACTGTACGTAAACACCAGTACCCTGTATTCCTGAAGTAAACTGTATGTAAATACCACTAGCCTGTATTTCTGGAGTAAACTGTACGTAAACACCAGTACCCTGTATTCCTGAAGTAAACTGTATGTAAACACCACTAGCCTGTATTTCTGAAGTAAACTGTATGTAAACACAAGTACCCTGTATTCCTGAAGTAAACTGTATGTAAACACCACTAGCCTGTATTCCTGAAGTAAACTGTACGTAAACACCAGTACCCTGTATTCCTGAAGTAAACTGTATGTAAATACCAGTACCCTGTATTCCTGAAGTAAACTGTATGTAAACACCACTAGCCTGTATTTCTGAAGTAAACTGTATGTAAACACCAGTACCCTGTATTCCTGAAGTAAACTGTATGTAAATACCACTAGCCTGTATTCCTGAAGTAAACTGTATGTAAACACCAGTACCCTGTATTCCTGAAGTAAACTGTATGTAAACACCAGTACCCTGTATTTTTGGAGTAAACTGTACGTAAACACCAGTACCCTGTATTTCTGTGTAAACACCACTACCCTGCACATTATAATTTTAGAGATGTTATGATATTATAACTAGATAAATAAAGTGCAGTCAATAAGCAAACATGCATGCTATCTAAACTTGCATCCTACCATATCAGTGTTCCCAATATTTCTGTTAATATGATGTGAAACTACAATGTAGGTATTCCCAATAGAACATAAGATGTGATATTATTATAGCTGTTAAATTCTGTACAGTGTATGTTTTCTTATCCATATATTTAGCATGTACATATTGACAAAATAATTGTTGAAATACTAAATTCTTCACATTTTATATAGATCCAAACCTGCATTCATCAAAAACAAAACTGCAATATCTTTTACAGAACCCAAGAATCAGCACAGTTCGCCATGCTTTGAACTTACTGACATCAAGTGCTGCCCGCCTACAGGAGGAATGTCAGGACGGAATCATGGGTGACCTTGACCCTGATCTTGATCTTCCATTTAAAACTCAACAAGTGATGCAATGTGCTTTTGACATTGCCAGAGCTGCTAAAGAACTTGTAACACTGTTTCAGTGACGGTTTACCAAGGACTTCTTGAATCAAAGATCTGACAGAACTGTTATACAAGGAACATTTTCAGGGGCTCCATAGAGGGAATTGTAAATACATTTTGGTGCCAAATAGTCTGCTGGATTTTTTTTTTTTTTTTGAGTGCAGATTCAAGGAATTTGATTAATCCCTTTCAATCACTTATTTTATATGACAGTATGACATTTCTCTGAACATTTGTTTTACATAATTAGAGTCTTTTTTTAATATGTGAAATACAGGAATTTGCTTGTGTTACAGAAAAAGAAACGTTTATTTTTTGGTTGCTGATAATGTTAGGCTATTTTTGTAAAAAAGAAAAGACTTTTGCTGTCATTTTTAGGAAGCAGAAGGCAGGAGGAGAATAATCATGATGCAATATGAAAAGTTCTGCAATAAATGTTTTATGTGCCTTGTTTTGTCTTTGCCAAATTCTTAATTTATGGAGAGAATGGAAAATTCTATCAGTATTACATACGTGAGTTCATTGTCATCATTTTTTGCGTGTTATGTAAATGTAATTTTACCGAAGTAAATAGTAAAACTTTGTCATTGTTGATTGAAGGCATCATGTGAAGAAGTAGATATAGCATCGATATGAATGTATTTGAGGTTATTTCACAACTGTCTCTGTTTGTTTGAAATCTTGTTTAGTTAAGTACTGTTTATTTAATTGTTACATCTTCTCTCTTCTGGCAAAACGGGGAGAAGGTGAAGGTGCCATGCTTGATCATGACACTTGCTACAAACAGATTTTTCTTCCTCCTTTCGAAGAGTTCTAATTCTTACAGTTTTTGACAAAATTTGGGCATGTTTGAAAGTTTCTTCACTGTAGAGTATTTATTGATACATATTCATGAGCATGATGTACCTAGAGCAATTGTTTAATCAATGTTTGAAAAGAGTTCAAGCGATTACAAAGGGTCTCTATATGGGAAAACTCTGAAAACAAGGACCCAATTTGATCAACTTGACTTTTTGTACAGAAATATTTACAAACAGAGAAGTTTGATTTGTTTGTAGCAAGTGTCCTCAGTGGTCATCATTAAGTCTGTCAAAAACTGTGAAACTTGGAACTCTTCAAAAGGAGATAGAAAAATATTTAACCAGTGTCTTTAATTCAACATGTTACTTCAGACTACACGATAAAGGATGAGAGACGCACATACAATTTTTTTCACGTGCGCAACATGTATTCCCTATTACGATGTTAGAATAATAACTAGACTTAATTTACTGCATGATATTAAAATATTTGGAGTGGAAAATATTTACTGTGATATAGTTGTGTAGAATACCTATGGGAACACTTCATGTTTTGTTTCTTTATCATACACTGAAGCTAAAATAATAGTGCTTGTTAAACAAAAATGGAATGGAAATTGAGATTCCTTCAGCAGTTGAAAGAAAATTGAAAGAGTAATCATTTTTTGACAATTGTAAATCTACTTGTACACCAAAAAAACCCATCCTGAATGAATGTATGTAACTGTTTAACGATGTAGAGATGTTTATAAATTTTTTAATTTGTGTATTGGAGCCAATCTTGCATGAAGCTCAGAATTAATCTAGTCATATTGTTTCATCCATACTATCACTGTATATTTATTTTAGTCACAAAACTTGTCTTGTTACATATCATGTATCTGCATTATGTTTATCAAAGACCATTCATGTCGTCTCTTTAAGTAGCTGTATGCCAGCTAGACCATTCATGTCATATGTTAGAAGCTGTGAGACAGAAAGTAAGAATGAGGACAATTTGTAAGGTCTTGAATCTTTTGCCGTACTGTAGATTCCTGATTTTACTTTAGTACATGTACTTAATATCACGATATTACTCATCAATTTCAAATAGCGAGAACTTGAATTCGTGAGGGTACCGTTGATAATCAGCAATATAAAAATATAAGCGAGTAATTTTATTTCATGAATGGTGCTTCTCGATAAGTTACGCGATGATGAATAACTCGCGTATATTTTGGAATCTACAGTATATATGCACTCTCAGTCATCGAGGAGGATCGTAGTACGCAATTTCTGAGTTTTCAAATTGTTGTTGCCCTTTGACTCATCTGTACAGTGAGACACAAAAGTTAATTGTGTAAATTCACAGTAGGTATAAGTTTATCACAAGATGCATTTATTTCTTATGGGAAAAAATCAGCTGCTGTGTAATCCCTCAAACTGTAGAGGGACACAAATTAGGCAAGTTTATTAATACAGTAAAACATGGTTATAGTGAACCTCCAGGGCCAGTAAAAAACAGTTCACTATAACCAAACTTCATTGTACAGTAAAATACGGTTATAGTGAACCTCCAGGGCCAGTAAAAAACAGTTCACTATAACCAAACTTCATTATACAGTAAAATACGGTTATAGTGAACCTCCAGGGACAGCAAAAAAACAGTTCACTATAACCAAACTTGGCTATATCCAGTACAATTGTCATTATTTTCCTCACATAGGGCATTAAACCTCATTTCGCAGTGGTGTGAATTCAATATTAGTGTGTTCATTATAAGTGTGTTCTACTGTATTCTAGGATAAAATATCTTTCACAAATAGTCAAATTTCATTCTCTGCTAATAAGTATCAATCAAGTTAATGTGGAAATAAATAATAAATGTAAATTCAATGAAATGGCGTAAACAATTTTGTTAAAGTCATTAAGATGTTCCTCAGGCAGATACAAACAGAAATCATTATCATCATACATCATACACAATTCACCTACACTCTGCACCCAGCCAAGTGTTCAAGGGAATACCAATATCTCAGAAATTGCGTATTATTTGTATTTTTGCAATACTTTATTTTGTAAAGAAATGCCGCCTATCAAGAAATCGGTGAAAGTCCCTTTATACACAGTACCTGATAGCGAGAAGTAAATATGGCTGTATTCAGTTTTCTCTATTTATAATGGATTCTACAGATTTTTAAAAGTTAATTCATAAGCAGTTTAATACTTGGAGGATTTTTTTTTTTTTAATTTTTAGAGATTGAACAAAGTATAAACTATAAAACTTTTAGTTAGTATTCCAATATACCCTTCACGTAATGGTTATATATATATATCTATCTATGTTTTATGTGTACAATCAGATGTGTTTGTAAGAGAAGCAGAATGCTTGTGCTTGAATAATACTCCAGGAGATTATCTTGTGTCCCAGTGTAGGTAGTGTGGTAGTGTAGACCCATGTAGCATAATACGAGGACGGTCCGTTCTGTAACTACCCTAGCTTTCACGGTACTATTCTCCATTATGTTGTAATGCATGTTGTCATTCAATGTAAACATATTTTATTTTGTATTGTTGATAGAAGTTATCAATAAACATGGATATCAATAAACAAAACAAAGAAATATGAGATAGAACTTTGTTGGTTTCCAGCTTTCTTTCAATCGGTACCTGTTCTTTGACCATTTCTCCAGTGAGTTCTGGAGCAGTTTCCACCAACAAAAATGTTAAGGAGGAGAGTGCCACCTTAGATGCATCTTCGAAAGTCGGGGTTTTTCGGTCCTCTCCGCTCCCCAAAAACCGAAAAGCTTTAGTTTGCGACGTACATGTACCTTTACTCCTAAATAGGGGGGGGGGGGGGGGGGGGGGGGGTTGGGGGGGGGGGGGTTGCAGCTCTCAAAATAACCCTTTCAAAATGGTCAAACGAAAAGGGGGAGTTAGAGTTACAACCCCCATTAGTTCCCCCTCTCAGTCCGTCACTGGAGCGTTACCTTTGTCCAGTATATAAAGACAAATATAATGCAACCACGAATGACGCCTGTAATTTCAATACAGATTAATTAGATAGCAATCCTTTATTGTAATATTGTGAAGAGTTCCGATAGTCCTATCAACCCGTCATTGATACCCTTTTGGTAGCGGATTTTCCTGAATACATCAACAAAGAGCTAGTGAATATTTTAATTTATAGATATTAATTTTATTTTTATTTCAAAGATAAACATACAATTCTTCTCGATCATCTGAGGTTTAAACATTTTTTATTCAGAACTTTAATTTAAACTCTCTAAAGATTGTTAAACAAAGCGAAAGCTCGCGCGAAACGCCCCGCTAGTGTTTTTAAATTATTCTTTGGCAAAAATTCAACTCTTTCAAGTGATCCCTTTCCTGCCTAGTCTCTAGTATTTAGATAACTTCAAAAAATATCTCTTCACCAGTGAAAGGTTACAATTCTTGAACACGCATATTTGAAATTTTCAAAATGTACGAATTGGAGAGTAGAAGATCCGAGAATATCTACTTTTAAAAACACCATGGCTTACTCCGGTGTGCCGGATGAATACTGGAGGGGATCTTTTCTAACGGAGTTTGGCTGTAGGTCCCCTCTTGATGACGTTGTTTGTCAGATAAGTGCGGTGGATCACCTTCCAGACGGACGCATCGTCGTGCTGGACCGCGCCAACTGGACCATTAAAGTGTTTGACTTGGAATATTCTCTAGTGGGATGCCAGAAAGTTGTCAACAATTACGAACCTCGTGATATGTGTATTTTAAACAACAACGTGCTTATAATATGCGCTGATACGTTGATAATATATGAAATCATTGAGGACGAACAGAAAACATTTATAGCCGAGTGGACCCGCGTCAGCCTCGATGTGAGCGGCATCAGCATATCGACCAATGGCGATGAGATCTGTGTCATGGGGTACGTATACCCCTCGCAGAAAAAGATTTTGATTCTCAATGTTGAGTTTGATGAAGCGGCGTCGTTTGATGTGTCGGAACTGTTTTCGGACTCTAAGTGTCCTATCTGGTCGTTACTAAGAACCAACAGAGACGAACTTTGGATCTCGGACCAGTTTGAATTTTGTGTGTACTGCTTTCCTAAATATGGACTAAAACCGCGGTGGGGCTGGCAGTCCGAGGAACAGCCACGTGCTTTAGTGGAAGTTTTCAATTCGGCTCTTGTGGGGTGTGAGTCGGGGAAGATTATGCAGGTAACCAACGGATTTCTGGCCCACACTGTGGTGACCACGGGGTGTTCTCTGATCCAGGGTCTGTCGTTCAACAGCGATAATTACACCCTAGCGGTGTCCGATGCCACAGGACATGTTCGAATTTTTGCGTTACACAACGAAGAGGTCGAGAAGGGCAAAAGTGGCGATAGTGATTGAAACATTGAGTTAATGTGAATCATTGAATTTTTAGTTTTTAGCTGTATTCGCGAAAATGTAAGTTTCGCGAATTCAGCACACTGTGAAGAATTTTAAGATTGAAGATGAATTGAAGAAAACAAAAATCATTGTTATATGAACACAGATACCATGCCTACTACAGCAACTGCTTCTCCATCCAGATATCTGAAAGTTTATGTCTATAGAGAAGTTTCCAATATCTGAAAATTTATATCTAGAGTAGTTTCCAATATCTGAAAGTTTATTTCTGGAGTAAAGTTTCCAATATCTGAAAGTCTATTTCTGAAGTAAAGTTTCCAATATCTGAAAGTCTATTTCTGAAGTAAAGTTTCCAATATCTGAAAGTCTATTTCTGAAGTAAAGTTTCCAATATCTGAAAGTTTATTTCTGAAGTAAAGTTTCCAATATCTGAAAGTTTATTTCTGGAGTAAAGTTTCCAAATATCTGAAAGTCTATTTCTGGAGTAAAGTTTCCAAATATCTGAAAGTCTATTTCTGGAGTAAAGTTTCCAATATCTGAAAATTTATTTCTGGAGTAAAGTTTCCAAATATCTGGAAGTTTATTTCTGGAGTAAAGTTTCCAAATATCTGAAAGTTTATTTCTAGAGTACAGTTTCCGATATTCTGACAGTTTTTTATACGTGCACAAATTCAGCACAGCTTGCACACAAAGTGTTGTTCTTTTAATTAAATAGCAGATAGGAAATGATAAGACTCGTTCATCCTTTTTGTACCTGGACATCGATAAGAGCAGTAACTAGTATTTTCTGACCACAAACTGTGGGCCTCCGTCTCTATGGTCACTGGTCACCCAGGGATGCCGATGACCCTCTAAATACGTGCAATTGTGTATATGTAGTACAGTTAGATAGCGTCCATCCACCTGGTAGAAAATTATTTCTACTAGGTGGATGGACGTTATCTAACTGTACTACATATACACTTGATACAAAACAAAGAATTGATAAACACACACACAGATCGATCGATCGATCGATCGATCGAGAGAGAGAGAGAGAGAGAGAGAGAGAGAGAGAGAGAGAGAGCACTAGCACTAAAAACCAACAACACTCAACATCCATAGTGTCGGATCTGAATGTAAATACGAGGTCAAAATAAATAAGGAGCTCTAAAAATGACCAATGACACGAACATGAAATTGTCAAATTTTTTGGACGGCCTGTCCCCTCTTCAGGACGATAGAAAATTTACATAGAATAGAAAACTAAATAAAAAAGCAAACTAACACTAAAACGGATAACAAACAGAACGGCTAAATATTGAAATTATCGAGTGTAATATGGGGCAGTGAAAACGTCTGTTCTAAACGTCCGTCAACACTGAACTGCCTAGTGTTATAAACCTTTAGAAGAATGTATATAATGACTTTATTTAACGTAAGATTTAATTAGTTCAGTTCAGTCTACGTTATGGATCCGACTTTTATAGATACAATGTAGGTATCGGGTATTACATCAGATGTTGATAGATGCACCTTAACATATTTTATTGGATGTTGATAGATGCACCTTAACATATTTTATCGGATGTTGATAGATGCACCTTAACATATTTTATCGGATGTTGATAGATGCACCTTAACATATTTTATCGGATGTTGATAGATGCACCTTAACATATTTTATCGGATGTTGATAGATGCACCTTAACATATTTTATCGGATGTTGATAGATGCACCTTAACATATTTTATCGGATGTTGATATAAATGTACCTTATAACATATTTTATCGGATGTTAATAGATGTACCTTATAACATATTACTTTGAGCACGACTTCTAGTAGCTTTGTCCATCACAACTTTTAATTTAAGCTGTATTCATCACTTAAAGACTCGGTGATAGAATTTATCACTAATAGAATTTATAAGAAGTTTAAGCAACAAAAATCCATTTTAGTTTAATCATATTATGTTAGATAAGGAATCTAGACATTATACCATGTTGTTATACAGTTTATTCCGTCTGTTGTCGTGTTATGTTTATGTAATCAGAAGTGTTGTATGAAAGGTGAAGATAACGAACAGTGATCAATCCCATAACTCCTATAAAGGTGAAGATAACGAACAGTGATCAATCTCATAACTCCTATAAAGGTGAAGATAACGAACAGTGATCAATCTCATAACTCCTATAAAGGTGAAGATAACGAACAGTGATCAATCTCATAACACCTATAAAGGTGAAGATAACGAACAGTGATCAATCTCATAACACCTATAAAGGTGAAGATAACGAACAGTGATCAATCTCATAACTCCTATAAAGGTGAAGATAACGAACAGTGATCAATCTCATAACTCCTATAAAGGTGAAGGTAACGAACAGTGATCAATCTCATAACTCCTATAAAGGTGAAGATAACGAACAATGATCAATCTCATAACACCTATAAAGGTGAAGATAACGAACAATGATCAATCTCATAACTCCTATAAAGGTGAAGATAACGAACAGTGATCAATCTCATAACTCCTATAAAGGTGAAGATAACGAACAGTGATCAATCTCATAACTCCTATAAAGGTGAAGATAACGAACAGTGATCAATCTCATAACTCCTATAAAGGTGAAGATAACGAACAATGATCAATCTCATAACTCCTATAAAGGTGAAGATAACGAACAGTGATCAATCTCATAACTCCTATAAAGGTGAAGATAACGAACAGTGATCAATCTCATAACTCCTATAAATGTAAAAATAACGAACAGTGATCAATCCCATAACTCCTATAAAGGTGAAGATAACGAACAGTGATCAATCTCATAACTCCTATAAATGTAAAAATAACGAACAGTGATCAATCTCATAACTCCTATAAAGGTGAAGATAACGAACAGTGAACAGTTTCATAACTCCTATAAAGGTGAAGATAGCGAAGTGATCACTCTCATAACTCCTATAAGCAATACAAAATAGAGAGTTGGGCAAACACGGACCCCTGGACACACCAGAGGTGGGATCAGGTGCCTAGGAGGAGTAAGCATCCCCTGTCGACCGGTCACACCCACCGTGAGCATGGTTTTCAAGTGAAGAATTTCATCTTTTGAAAGGGCAGTTGGAGTATAAGTACGATTACCAAGAGTGGAATTAATGCCAAGCTCGTTTAAATACAGTTGTAATAATGAGCCTTACAAAGACAATGTTGTTACAAGCTTTGTCAGCTGGAACCAAAACATATTCCTCATGTAACCTATTTAATTCTTTTATCACTTCTGGTTTACTAAACACAGGATAGATGGTACGTACTTTTGTTTTGATATGTCTGATGCGGGATTTTAATATTCCTCTTAAGCTTGATCAGGTAAACGGAGTTATCCGTAGTCAAAATCAGTGTGCCAAGAACGGTATAACAATCGGTATGAAACACGTCAGACAGCATTTGACCCAATGATAGATTGTATTGGAGAACTAGATCATTATAGCGACCATAGAATTTGCGAAATGCTGACTTTAAACGTGACTGTTGAAAACCCTGTACCATCAACTTGTTTGTCAGTAGCTTCCCTCGATTTAAAAACTGACCATACGCAGAACAACCTCTTGCGTATCGAATCAGTTGAGAGATAAAAACACCATATGCAGATGATGATGGAATATTGCTACATAAATATTGGAAGTTGACGATGAAGAAGCTGAAATCATCCCATTTGTCATCAAGTTGAGTTGTTAGTTACTGTTTGCCGTTAATATCTACATTCAATAAAATATCTTAAGTATGAAACAGAAGTGGACGACTCTGTGGTGTCATTTATTTCGAGCTCACAGTGATATATATCGAATCGACATATGAATGAAAGTTACTATTGTTAATAGATAAAACGTCGTCGATATATTTAAATGTCGAATTGAAGGCCACAACAAGAGCTTTTTTTCTTCTTACGTAGAAATGTTTGAATAAATATTGCTTCATATGAATATAAAAACAGGTCAGTTAAAAAACGAACACAATTAATAATAATTAGTAATTTTTTTGGATGACTGATCACTAGATATGAATATTTCCGTTTTCCATTTTTTGTTGAAGAAGCAACTGTCTATGATGTCAAAAAGTCCAGTCTTAATTTATCGTGAGGAATAGTCGTCTGTAGTGTTGAAAAGTCATTCGTTTTGATGACGTTGATTTGAGAAAAGTTGCGATTTCAAGTTTACTAAAAGTTCTTTAGAATTTATTAGAATCCACATTTGATTTAGAACATTTCTGGCATATGTAGTTGCACAGTAAGTTTGAAGTTTCTCCTTCACAACTGTTAATATTTTCGTGAGGAGCAAAGATAAGGGCTTGGTAAAGTACATACTGGATCCAGCAATGTATCTTTGTAAGGGTTTTTATGTAGTTTAGGAATCCAGTATAGGTACGGTAACTCATATTCATTCGACCCATAGACTGGGATATTAAATGTGTCAAAACTGAAGCATGGTTTTCAAGTGAAGAATTTCATCTTTTGAAAGGGCAGTTGGAGTAAAGTACGATTACCAAGAGTGGAATTAATGCCAAGTTCGTTTAAAATACAGTTGTAATAATGAGCATTGCAAACAAAGACAATGTTGTTACAAGCTTTGTTAGCTGGAATCAAAACATATTCCTCATGTAACCTATCTAATTCTTTTATCACTTTTGGTTTACTAAACACAGGATAGATGGTACGTACTTTTGTTTTGATATGTCTGATGCGGGATTTTAATATTCCTCTTATGCTTTTAACCCATTCTAACAATGCATCAAGTTCCTCTTTTTTCATATTTAGCCCATCGTCTGGCATAATCTTCGACAGAATTCATAATAGAGATGAACTCCTGTCGCCAATTGAAAGACGGGTTCAGTATGTCATGCCTCATGAGGCCTTAATTTGGAAATAAAATAAATACTTTTCTAATTCTTTATTTAAATTGAAATAAAATAATTCCAATTCTATATTTAATTTGGCTTAGTTTGGGTGTAATAGTTACATCCATGACTACAATAATAGAATTTCTCTCTCTCTCTCTCTCTCTCCCTCTCTCTCTCTCTCTCTCTCTCTCTCTCTCAGGACTTGTAAATTCTAGGATGTTCAAAACTATGCAAAATTCCCTCACTGTTTTAGGACTTATTGCAATTGCTGTAATTAATTACATCAAGAAATCATGGGAATAAATTACATTCGATTCGGTAAATTGTATTCACTTTACTTTTAGAAACATACATCTAGTTCTATTAAGTAGTAACACGTCTTCGGACGTGAATACTTGGCCACCAACAACAACACCAGAAACGTGAAGAGGAGGATTTAGCTTTAATACTTCAGGAAATATGTCAGTACTTGTTTTTATGATAATCGACATTGTTCTTTTCTACTATCGAATTTAAATTATCAAATTTCTCATTGCGCTTAATCTGTCCATACTTGAGAACCCACACAGGCGGGAGGAATGTTGTGACAATAGATAACAATAGGTAGAGTATAGCGGGGTAGTCGGCTGAATGGTCAAGCAAAATAGGGGGGTGGGGGGAGGAAGGGTCAACCCTTCCTTCTAGATTGGCCACTGTGCATGCA
The DNA here is from genome assembly GCF_947568905.1 of Ostrea edulis. Classification (NCBI taxonomy): domain Eukaryota; kingdom Metazoa; phylum Mollusca; class Bivalvia; order Ostreida; family Ostreidae; genus Ostrea; species Ostrea edulis. The sequence continues at coordinate 3,685,361 of NC_079164.1, forward strand.
ACTTTCACCACCGAATGATTTATTGTTACCATCCCTGCATGTGCATATTTTCAATTTTGTGATGAACTGAAATGCGCAGCTTAAGTAAAAAGTAAAACGGATTACACGATAAAGAAACTCTTTAAACCTTGCACATTCTTATCGTACATAATTCTACATAATTAATGGAGGGAATTTAATGTCCAACTGCTCGATGAGCGAGATTTAAACTAATATAGCCCCCCCCCCCCCCCCCCCCCGGACATCTCTCACACGTTATCCAGTAGCTAGTAGCCGCATTTATCTGGACACGCTTTTGACTAATAACAAAATATCATAGGGACATGACAGTAAAATATGTCCTCACAGGTTTGTAACCCCAGATGCTGAACAAAGCCATATCTTATCGATTTTAAAGCAGTTCGACACTTATTTTGATTGAGCATTGACCTGAAATTGCGGGACAGACTGGATACCTTTTGCCTACATTATCGGTTGTCGACTGAATGAGTGGGGGGGGGGGGGGGGGGGGGGGGGGGGGGGGGGGGGCATTTATTTACTTGATATATGTGTGACCTCTGTAAATAAATTATCCTTAATCATTTATTTCTCATTGTTGCATAAGTGTAAATGTGTTTTTATTTCTGCGCTCAGGTGTGACAGACCACGTCTGCGTGTGATAACTGACCACTGGACTTCCCTATACTTGTTTAACCGGTTTCTAATACTCATTCACTTTCCCGCTTTTACTAACCCAGGGCCCGCACTCTCGGCGCTACCCTTGAAGGGAACAGACGTTAATAACTACTTAGCATTGAGTTTTCATATTTCTTATTAAGGAAATATATGTACCGGTGTTTGGTAATTATTCATGAAGACGTTAACTATATGTAATTGTGATATTCATTGTCATATTTAAACGTATTTCTAATTATTCATTTTATTTCAGGTTTTCACTTTTAATAGTTTTAATAAAACATATCCCTCAGACTGATGGTATTTGTCTCTCTGGTTGCATATGAACAAAGAAGTAAAACATACGATGCTCAAAGCCGTTTGCTTGTTTTGATTGACTGTTTCACAAACACACAAACAAACAAACAAAAATAAATGAATATATAAATAAATGAATAAATTTAAGAAAAACCTCGTCATAACGGAGAGAATGATAAAAAAGAATTTATAACGTACACCATTCAGAAGTAGAAAAAGAAAAACACTCAAGATTACTGATCTACACATTTTGTAAAAAAAAAAAAAAGAAAAAAAAAAAAAAAAAAAAAAGTACGTCAAATACACATAACATTAACCATAGAAAAATACAGAGTGCCCCAGTGAGAGGGGTGAGGGTGGGACAGGCACGTATAACCTCTCTTTTGGACGATGATCATTTTTATTTTCTGTTTTTTGAGATATATTGGGTGACTGCCCCCCCCCCTCCTTTTCGATAGTAGCAGTGAATGAACTTGAAAGTTATCATGAATTTAACCACTTTAGCAAAGGATGAGCATATTGAGTCCCTGCGAAAATTTTATAAGGCGGCATGGAGTTGGTGAAGAGTGTACCCCCATGATCAGAGGCGGATCCAGGAATTGTGGTTACGGGGGGCGCCATTTTATGAGGCTGGGGGCCGCCTTGAGGTTCTCTGTGGGTCCAGGGCAAAGCCCTGGTGGGGGCCCAGGGGGCAAAGTCCCCGGAAGCTCCTGGATTTCACAAATTTTATAGGGCTTGAAATATGTCTCCTATTCAGTCATTTGTACTATTTTCTATCATTTTTAATAAGGTGAAATTAAATAAATAAATATTTATTCGGTATATACATACATATATACATAAATGAGTCATTATCAAAATCGGCAGACATTTAACCTTCTGAAAAATGACCATTTCACAACAACAGGGATAATTCTCTTGTCCATACATGTATATTAAAACATGACAAATATGATGGCACTCTCAGTTGTTCAAATTTAATATATTTACATTGTATACTGTAACATTTAATTTCAATCCAATAAGATTAGGAATGTTGATTGGTGTTTTAGCAAAACTGAAGAAATAAAAACAATACAAAGTAATCAAGTATTCTCTAAGTCCTTCCTATATTGATGACGGATAAACTATGGTTATAAACTTTTATTTCTTCAATACCACTCCAAGTCTCATTGTTTATTATAAGGTACGTAAGAATGTCTTTTTTTTCTTAACTGATCAAACTCCGTAATTATAGCTATAACATGTCACTTTCTGTAGTAATTAAGTTTCTTGTCAAAATAAAGTGATGCATATCATCTGATCTCACATTAGGATTGCAAAATTTGGATAATTTTAAAATAGTGGAATTAAGAATGACTGTGTATCAACTTAGTGATACAAGAACTTTTGTTTCCATGATTGTCTCAATCCTCTCTTTTGCAACAAACTGCAAATGTTTAGATACATATGTTCTGTGACAATTGCCCTGTTCATGCTGCCACATTTTGGTATTGCATGTTACCGTATTGCCAAATATTCAAGTGGTTTAATATAATACTAGATGCATTTTGAAGGAAAACCAGAAATTAATCATTTCATTCTATTCAAATAATGTATACTGTGAGCGTTAAAGTTTTATGTTCTCTGTCCCTGTTACACAACCCTGTCCATCCATTACAAATTTAACCAATAATTATATTTTCTATGGAAAAAAAAAATCAGGATTGTATGCTTTTTGTTACTTAACGAGTAAATATCAAATGAGCATACATTTCATTAGTTCAAATAGTATTTTGTCCTTAAACTAAAATAGAAAGTAGGTCTGTCCTGTTGCCAGAATCTGCTCTTCCTATTTTTAAATGATGTTCTGACCATTTTTTTTAAAACTCTAAATCATACATGTCTTTTAGTGAGGATTTGAATAGGCATGCATTTAATCATTCAAACCAATATTTACTTTAAGATGCAGACACAATTTTAATGTGCATCCCTCCTGTTACAAACTCCCGTCCTTCCTGTTACATACTCAGCAATGCTTTATTCTCGAATGATTTTTAAGTCAGAAAATGGTAAAAGTTCCAAATCACAATTGTCTTTTGATGGAGATTCTAATAAGTCTGCATTCAATAATTGAAAATAAAACTTACTCCTTTCAGATAGAAGAAAATTTAATTTTATCCTTTCTGTTACAAAATCTTGTCCCTCCTGTTATAACAGGAGAGAAAGTAACAGGAGAGACAATGCTCATGTGAAACTAATTTAATTTCCCTAATTAAATCTCTATACTAAATTATGATTCTGAAATTTTGAAATAAACTTAACAAGCTACATTGCAGTGCAAATTAAATGTTTTTTTGTGTGGACATATTTTGCATTATTTTCAATGTAACAGGAAAGACTCGTACATTTTCTATTCCTACAATGTACTCTCTACTTGGGACTTTTTCTCCTTTATTTTCATTCAGAACCACATTTTGTATGTAGCATGGTACAGTGAAAACACCACTTAGGCCAGGGAAAGTTTTGAAATACCATTTGGATCATGTATCATATTTCTATTCCTTGCATTTCTGTTTCTGTAACAGGAAAGACACAAATCTGTGGGACAACACTTTACAGATAATTTCAGAACAACACGTGTCAAATTATTAACATTCACATGATTTTAGGAATTCACACATACATATAGTAAATGATGATATATATATATATAAAAAAAATGAAATCTGCAGCATAAAATACACTATAACACTCCAATTTGTCCATTTCATGGCTTGGGACATCAAAAATATCAATGTATTTGCAAGTTATAAGAGTAGTTGTCAGCCTAAGTAATTGGCTGCAACATATTTTTTTTTTTTTACTTGCAGACTTAAAACTCATGGTACATTACTAATTTCATATGAAAGTTTAGGAAATTTCGCTTTTCAAAATTGATTTTTGTGCTTGTGACACAAATTTTGGCGGATTTTGATAATGACTCAAATACCAAGGATAACCCATGAAAGCTCGAAAGCTTATTTCCAATGGGGTCCTTTGATGCACGGATGTTTGCGCTAGGGGGTCATTTAATAAAATAACGCAAATTTTAAGGGTTTTGGGGAAAAAATATGTTCTCCCAATAAAGTAATTCAAGAAATCAAAAGATTTTGTCATTTATTTCTCCAACGTGGAATTAATTATTGCTTCTTTTTTATCTCCAACTCACACCCCCGCCCCTTTTTGAAAAGACAATGTTTTACATGTCTGTGGGGGGTCCTGTCTACAAACACCTGTAGTAGCCATGGGGTTTTGACGCAATCTGAGCTAAACGGGTACATGTATGTGCGTGTCTAGTAAGATGGGGCTTTATTCAGTTTTTGCTCAGATTATCAGGGATTGTGAAACCTGTGGTGATAACGAGGGATTAAGCTATATTATCTTCCGTCACAGGTAGATATCCTATTTCGGTAGAGTACAGGGTTGTATAACTGACCGACAAACCGTTGACTGAATAATGCGGATATGATCGGTCAATGTTTACAGTGTTAAAAAAAAGTTGCAGTCATTGTTTTAAAATCGGTGGAATCATTCGTGACACGAATTACTTAATTCAAACGTCACATGACCATCCGGTGACGGTGTAAACAAAATATTGAAGAAGTGAAGTTGTTGTATTGTCTCAACATTATCAGTGTACTTTCTACAGACACTGGAGTATGTAACAGACGAAGCGAAACATTAGACGAGCATGGACGAGAGGAGAAGTCTGTTGAGCGCCAGGAGACATGACGCCGAGCATCGACCAGGAAATGCCTGCAAAGTGAAAGTAGCTCAAGGCGCTATTCTGTTAACTGTGGCACTGGAAAGACTTGCATTTTACAGTCTTACAGGGAATCTTGTGTTGTTCCTGAACAGTGGGCCGTTCAACTGGAGATCTTATAATGCCTTGTATTGTACTTTTGTTTTTCTAGGAATATCGTACGTGCTATCGTTTGTGGGTGGGATAATTGCTGATACGTTGCTGGGAAAATTCAAAACACTTCTTTTGTCATTTGTGATATACCTAGTGGGTTATGTCTTCCTGCCAGTGATAACCAAAGGGGTGGAATTTATATCTCCTAACATTACAGCTTTACCTGATATTTGTGGTGGCGATGATAATGATGACGATGGCAGTGATATGTACGAAATCATGGTCAGCCAAGAGAGCGGAAAACTGGAATTAATTGATGAAAATTGTGCAGGATTGATTTTTGGAATCTTAACAATCATCGCAGTTGGTTCTGGAATTTTTCGATCTGTCGTAGCTCCGTTCGGTGCAGATCAGGTTAAATTCTCCTCATTAATCTCTTTTAAAACTGCATGGTTTTTTTGTGCATGTGTGAAATCAAAGCACTTAAAAGGGGCATTAGCTGCCAAACTCATGTTTGCGGATTGTTAGATAATGACAACAACAGCTTTACAGTACTTAAAAATCATCAGACATTAAAATTCATGCATCTAACAATCTTCTGGTGTAAATGATTTTAATGTAATTTCTTTTGTTTAATATAAAAACAATGGCAAAAATATTATTGTATTGAAATAAATTATTCATAGAAGATAAATTTTACATAATTTTCATAAAATTTGAATGAAGGTTGCCTTTTTTACCCTAAGAATTTCTTAATTTTTAATACATTCCAGCATTTAATAACAGTACAGAAATAGAAAGTTCTTATGCCCCAGTGGACATCTAATGCCCTTAGTGAATTGCTAGTTTGCTACTACCCCTAGTGGACAGCTAATGCCCTTAGTGAATTGCTAGTTTGCTACTACCCCTAGTGGACATCTAATGCCCTTAGTGAATTGCTAGTTTGCTACTACCCCTAGTGGACAGCTAATGCCCTTAGTGAATTGCTAGTTTGCTACTACCCCTAGTGGACAGCTAATGCCCCCAGTGAACTTTTAATGGCTCCATTGGACATCATATGCCCCCCCCCCCCCCAGTAGACAGCTAATGCCTCTAGTGAACATCTGATGCCCCTAGTGGACAGCTAATACCCCCAGTGGACAGCTAATACCCCTAGTGGACAGCTAATGCCCTTAGTGGACATTTAATGCCCCCAGTGGACATCTAATACTCCCAGTGGCAGGATTGGCAAAAAAGTGGTCAATATGAGTATTGACCGGGCCGGTGGTCAATACTGGTTAAAACCGGTCAATACTGGTCAATAGTGGTCAATACTGGTTGATTGAAAATTGTTTGGTCATTATAGTCTGTGTTGTTGGTTATTTTAAATGTTTCAGTGGCCATTATGGTAAATACTGTAATTCATAACATGCACTATCAGTTTATAATATACTTGCAAGTCATAATATTAAATAAATAATGTAAATGACTCAATTAGATAGGGGAAGATATAAAAGTTTATTGTAAAAATTAAAAACTGTTTCGTGGCCGTATTACTTTGGCACTGACAACAGCATTGCAGTCTTTACATCTTGCTGTGGTCTTGTTGTTGTCCTCAACAATATCATAGAAATTCCAAAATGTTTTGATGAAGCCATAGATAGTATGATGGGGGAAGTGTTTTCCATTTCTGTTCAAATTCTTTAGTTTATCAAGAACTACCTATTGTTTCAAATCTTCATTTAACTGTTAAATAAACATTTTAGGGGGTGTGCTGGTGATGTTTTCATAAACAATAACATGTACACTGGTCCTCTCTGGTCCAAGAGTATGCTAATTAACAACTGACAACTTTGTTTCCTGTGCTCAGGTACATCTCCTGCTCTGTACATTGCAACACATTGTTTATCTACAGCATCAGTCACCCAATTCATATTAAATCACTGTGTTTATTTAATGTCCTGTTATTCTTAATCTGTCCAGGTACATGTATAAGAAGATCCTATTGTCTAGTTATGCTAAATGTGACCCTCTTTTATAGTTCTGAAGATATTATGGTCATAGTTTCAGCAAACCAAATATATTAAACTTATGAAGTTACATCTAATTATATAATGAAAATTATTGATAACCAATTGATCCATATATCATAATGAAAAGGCTTAATTTATCTTTGCAAAAAATATACAAAAATAGGAAAATGGACAGTTTAAATCTCAATTGACCAGTATTGACAACTTAGGGAGTATTGACCGGGACGGTTAAAACCGCTGGTTAAAACCGGGGGCGGTTTTAACCGCCCAACCCTGCCCAGTGGACATCAAATACCCCTAGTGGACAGCTAATACCCTAGTGGACATCTAATGCCCCCAGTGGACATCTAATGAGTACATGAACTTTGGTTTTTCTCCTCTCTACTAAATGTTCCTGTGTTTTTTCAGGTTCGAGGGGAAGGTCCGCAGACAAGCTTGGCCTTCTTTAACTGGTATTACTGGTCGATCAATCTGGGAACACTTATTGCTTTGTCTGCTGTTACTTACGTACAACAGGATGTCAGCTTCTTCGATGGCTTTCTGACCTCCAATATTTGTTTGGGGTTATCCTGCCTCGTATTTATTGCAGGTACGTGTCACAGATTGAGTCATTTTATGTCTTGGAGATAAAAAAAAAATGTGTTGGAGATGCATCACTATAACTTTTTTTCATGTCATAAAGTTTACTTTAGATATTTCAAAAATAACAATTTATAAACAGTACACAATACAGTGAAAACTGCCTAATCCGACACCTGTGTATACTGTGCAGGGAATTTTTTAGGGTCTGTAGAGGGCCGAAATTTGGCCCCATTCCCAATGCTGAAAATCAGGTGTTTTTCCCAAAATGATACCTAAAATTCCCAAATGGATGCTTTGATGAGATTATGCCATGAGGGGCCATCCAACATCAGTGCCACTCTGTTGCAAAAAAATTGTGACAGTTTTTTCTCTGGTTAACTTTTTGCTTGTAAGTTGTTTTTCCTATTTATGAAACAAATTTCCCAATTTCAATCAAATATCGCTAATTTTCCCAAACTTGAAGGCTCTGGCCCCTGGATTCAAGGGGTAAAAAAATCCCTGCAGTGAAAACTGCCTAATCCGACAACTGTGTAATCCGTTTCGCTGGGCAGAATACTCTGACCCATATTTTCATTCCAAATTCTGTATTGTTTTTTACACTTTCTTTTCCAACACACTGTGTATTCTAACAAAAAAATTCTCTCCTAGTGCATGTCGGATTAGACAGGTTTCACTGTACTATGAAATGCTTATGATCATAATAATTATTTGTTTGTGTTTCAAATATTTCATTGTAGGATGTTGGACTTATGTGTATATACCCAAAACTGGAAGCATTTTAACAAACATTTTCAAAATTTTATTCGAGTCCTGTCAAAGGAGAAAAGTGAATAGACAGAGAATAAACAACGTGGAACAAGTCAGGTATCAAGAGAATCAATGTCCTCAGATCCGCGAATTCTCAACTAGCTCAAACTTTGCTTTTCTATTGACAGACTGAAATAGGAAGAATAAGGCTGTGAATATTTTTTTTTTTGTACAGTAGTGATATATCAGACATTCCGGAACTCCGCTCCTCCGAAGCATCGCCCTCATTCCTGGACAGGGCTAAATACAGATATGGAGGGAGTTTTCACGAAACAGCAGTAGATGATGTGAAACAACTTCTGAAAATTTTGTGTGTGTTTGTCACTCTGCTACCGTACTGGATGGTTTACTTTCAGGTTTGTATTCAGAATCATTCAATGTTACAGACGTGTAGTGCTGCCTACTTATAGTTATATCTGTCATTCATTGAATTAGGCAAATTTGACCTTGATGAATGACCTTGACCTAAATCAGTCACAAAGCAATGACTTCCAGTTCACCATGCTATGACCAGGGGCTAAAATTTTTACGTGAGAAAATATAGGGAAACAATTTTTAAATTTTAAAAAATCTTCATCTCAACAACAGATCAGGACCCTGATTAGGCAAATTGATATGCAAGTGTTTTCAGGCAGTCAAGTTTAAGTGCTTGTCTCAGATAAAACCATGCAAAACAGCCCAGAAGCACATGTTTCCAATCCTTGTGATATTTTACATGGAGAATCACCTATGGGTTAAATCTCCATTTACAAAATATTTCAGTGAAATATCCATGCATGTTCTTTTTATACAGCGCCACCCATTCCAGGCATATTGGTCTCAATTATCAAGCCAAAATACAGCTTTTTTTAGCTATTTTTGATAACCAAGATATAGATAACTGAGATAGGCAGTCCAATTCTGGACAGACTTAAAAAAGTACCTCCTCTATGCTATAAATCAAACTAAAAATGAGGTGAAGATATTTTATCATAATCGAGTACCGATGCCTTTATTATGGGTACCCCCCCCCCCCCCCCCAAAATAGCTGATTCAGCATTTTTTCCTTATGTTCAGAGCCATCAGTCTTCCAAGGTAGGCCAAGTTTGAGGGTTTTGTGTTCATTTAGTAAAAGCTCTGTCATATATGGCCAACTCATAAAAATATTGAGCTCGGCAAATAATATTGTCCATTTCGACAAGGGATGCGAAGAGACTACCATTAGGAAATCTGACAAAGTCGATAAAATCCACCACACAATGAATTTCACATACCATACCAACAATTATATCAATACCAAAGGAAAAAACATTCTCATTTTAAGAAAATTTTAATAAATACTAATTTTGAAATTGGTAATTCAAAGTATCTTATACAAATCATAGTAATTATACACCAAAACTGTATTAATATGCACAATTTCAAAGTAATTCACATGTTTGACCACATAAATCTGATTCCCTGATCGTTAAAGATATTTATGTTACTCCAACTCCTTTAACCAAGTGTCCTAAAATTGAATAGGGGTTATGTACTAAGATACATCAGCCTGCCTTAGGATACCTATACAGAAAAGACTTTTCTAATACCATGTCTGTCTATGAACCAACTGAGAGATAGACCAATATGTGCAAAGTAATGATACACCAATCTTCTTTCAAGGAGAGTTAAGGTGGCTCACTACAACTTAAAGAGTTTTTCAAATCAGCACAAAAAATGATTTCATCATGAAGGATATGATACATCATAAGTATATATGTCAAAAAGGCAGACAATATGCAATTTTGGATAAAAATAACATGATTTTAAAAATTAATATCATTAACTATGAAAAACAGCCTATGGCGGATTTGAACTCAGGATCTAAGGTTCACCAGCCCAATGCTTCATTCACTGAGCCACAGTGATAGACATGCAACCAAATCAATCGATAAAAACAATTTCACAAAACATTCAAATTGCTAACTTGTGATATGAGCCTTGGTGTAGTGAGCTATCTAAAATATCTTGTAGATGAAACAATCTACAAAGATTTTTTTAACAATGACCAATGTACATAAGATTTAAAAATCCATAACAACCAAAGCTGTCTAAATGTTTGAGGGATCTTGTAGAATTACTGAAGTAGAAATAGATACAGTATAGTAATATATAAATTTAACCTCATCCCTGAACATGGACAGAATGATTATTTCATGAGATTGACTTTTGTGCAAGATTTAACATGTGTAACATAATAAAAACATCATTTGCATGAAATATATTTGACCTTACATATAAATGCGACCTAAAACATGACTTTCATTCACTGGGTTTCTATCGATCTATTTGTTAAAAAAGAAGTGACTTTGAATATGGCCTTTACTTTCATTAAATTTTATTTATCTTGATTAAGCTTCAGTCCTTCACTACACGTTTTATGTTTTGATGGTAAAAAATAAAACAATGATATCAAATAAAAAAATCACAAATTTTCATCCACTAAGTTTTAACAACCTTCAACCTATCTATATGGAGCATTTTGAGAGAAAAATTCAGTTCTTTACAAAATCCTTACATTATGTTTAATGACAATGGGGCCTAAAATGAAAATTACTGTGTTTCCACTGTTTTGAAATTATACCTCCTACCCTAGAATTTAAAATAAAATATATATTGTTAAAGAGATTTTTCAATAAACATTGTTTTGAAGTTCACACTTGTACTAATTTCAAAGTAATTAATATCAAGCATATTTAAAAGTACCATTAACTGTAAAAACTGAGCCCCTCAAATCAAATATGTTAATGTACCTGTAACTTTAAAAATATAGATTGTGATTAGATTGTCTCTTAGTGTTCTTTTGAAAATAAAAGTTTGAGAAAAAAAAATTATAATGTATATTCTACCAGCCTACTTCAGTTTTGACTTAGATGTTAACAGAAACACAAAAATTTACAAAGACTTCCATTTCATACCATGATCTATGGCCTTGCAACCTTGAACTTATCCAAAACAGCAAGGTCATGTTAGGTGTTGAGACATCCCCATGTTGTGTGAATTCAAGTTAGGTTATGTTGTGATCTTATGGGGCTAAGATGGGGCCACAATGTGGGGTCAAAATTTTTCATGGGAATAAAAATTTAAAATAAAATCTGTTAAAAATCCCGACAGCTGAACGGCAGGGCAAAGGTCACACAGGTGAGTGATGTGGCCCTTGGGCGTCTTGTTTGTATCTCGATTATATTTTGATGATGGTCTATTTCAGATGCAGACAACCTTTGAACTCCAAGGACTGCACATGAAACTGGATCTGTCAAACGGAGAAACTTATAAAATATGTGACAATAATTTTTCAAGTTATTCTCCTCACTCGACAGATAAAAGCACAGTAGGTATTCTATTGAACTCTCATGTACTTAAAACTGCGAAACTGGAAATTGTGTGTGAAGGGTAATGAACAACACTGTTTATTCTGACACTTTGTATTCCAACAAAAAAGATTGTCTCCCAGTGCATGTCGGATTAGACAGGTTTCACTGTACTAAAAACTGCAAAAGTGGAAATTGTGTGTAAAGGGTAATGATGGTAGAAGGTGAAAATTATATAAGAAGATGATAATTATTATTAATTGTAGTAATAGATGGAAGGTAAACATTATATTAGTAATGATAATTATTATTAATCGTAGTAGTAGGTAGAAGGTAAACATTATATTAGAAGATGATAATTATTATTAATCGTAGTATTTTTTTTCACATTTCGTAACTGTATTTTTACGTCCTCCAGATGCCTAGATGAGAACAAAATGAAGTTGTGTAATATTAATTCTGTTTGTAGTTGGTGGCGGCGTGGTTTTCGCTGTTTGATGTGGTGTTTCTCATCCTCCTCCTGCCACTGTTTGACAGAGTTATCTACCCTTACTGGGCTCGTCGTGGGAAGCCGGTGGGCATGGTATTTAGGATCAGCCTGGGGATGATGTTTGCCACTTTTGCTGTACTGATTGCTGGCATTGTAGAACTCTTTAGACTTAAAGCGGTGTGGAAATATCCGGATGAAGAGTGCTGCAGCTCCACCATCAATCAGACCATAGGTACTGGTGTACACATACTGTATGTAATTAGGAATATTTTGACCCAGTTTCGTCTTCCTACACTTGCAGATGGCTGCGATCCGTTTTGAAATTTGCCCTGATACATTTGTGTTAAAAGTGAGTTTAGAGAGAAAACAGTTTTGTCCAGTCTTAAATTCACCCACTGACAACGAGGGAGAAATGGGTGACAATAAAACGGGGGCGAATATATCCCTGTATGCAGTATTTGTTGGGCCTGGTATCCAGGCTGTTGTAATGTTATTGTGTGTCCATGCTTTTGTGTGTATTACGTGTAGTATATAATTCTTGTTTTGAAAGTTGTTTAGGAAATGTCTTCAACAACCAGTCTCCTGTAATTTGTAGGTCACACTGTGTATAGGGCAGCTGACATGAGTGTTTTCTGGCAAATCCCACAGTACGCACTGATTGGGATTAGTGAAGTCTTCGCAAGTGTGGCGGGTAAGTGTATAAAAATAGTCTCTGTAATTGCCTGATTAGACGACAGTAAGTTGTTTTAAAAAATGAAGTTTATTTTTAGCCGAGTTGCAACGAAGTTTAACTCGGCTATTGGTTTGGTGATGCGGGCGGGCGGGTGGGCGGGTGGTTGGGCGTCAACAATTGGTTTCCGGATGATAACTCAAAAAGTTTACAATTTAATCAAATGAAACTTTGCTATATCGTTGGGTACCAGGTAAGGAAGACCCCTATTGATTTTGGAGAAAAATGGTCAAAAATCATTGTCACAGTCACCGAAAATAGAATGAAAATTTCAGAAAAATTTGGTTTCCGGATGATAACTCAGAATGTTTAAATCCGAATTAAATGATACTTAGAGATATTGTTATGTACCAGGTAAGGAAGACACCTATTGATTTTGGAGAAAATAGGTCAAAGGTTAAGGTCACAGTGACCGAAAATAGATTTAAAATTCCAAAAAATTTTGGTTTCCGGAGGATAACTCGACAGTGTTTAATTTGAATCAAATGAAACTTGGATATATTGTTGGATACCAGCAAAGCAAGGCCCCACCCATTGATTTTGGGAAAAAAAGGTCAAAGGTCAAGGTCACAGTGACCGAAAATAGATTGAAAACTGAAGACAAATATTGTTTTTGGATAGTAACTCGAAAAGTTTAAAACTGAAATTAGTTCTTCACAATTATAAATATGCCACATCATTCCTGACTTTACAATGTATCCCATGCAACTCGGCTCATGCACCCCTGGGTGCATATATTGATTTTTTATATTTACATTTGACTTTCATTTCTGTTGGAATTCCCATCCATTAAAACAGACGTACTATATCTATCAAGATTCATACGAGCACTGTTCACGTCTGCAACACATTCATGAGGAAATGGCTATCAATTCAGTTGGTAAAGATATTGAAGGCAAAAACATTAGAAATGTAAATACATGTATATATAAATGTAGGCAATCTGCTAATAACTCAAAATCATATTGATATGTTGTACCAATCACAGGGAGAAAAAATATTCTGAATTAATAAAGCAAAAACCTAAATCAATAAATGGAGATGTTTAAGCCCCATAGCCTATAATAGGCTAATATACAGAAAACTCCATAGCCTATAATATGTTAATATACAGAAAACCCCATAGCCTATAATATGTTGATATACAGAAAACCCCATAGCCTATAATATGTTAATATACAGAAAACACCATAGCCTACAATATGTTAATATACAGAAAACACCATAGCCTACAATATGTTAATATACAGAAAACACCATAGCCTATGATATGTTAATATACAGAAAACCCCATAGCCTATAATATGTTAATATACAAAAAAAACCATAGCCTATCATATGTTAATATACAGAAAATACACTGATTGTGAGTGCTGGAATCAGCATTTCACAAGAATCAATATTTAACAGCATTTGTGATGATGTACAGATTTACAGAAGGTAGAGACTGTTATATTTACTGCATTTAGGTGATTTTACCATTACAATATTAAGTACATGTTTCAAAAACAACACATAGATTGTTTAGTTTCTAAGATTACAGTTTCGTCAAGCAGGCTGCATTTAAATTTGAACATGTATTACTTACAAGCAATGATTAAAAAAAACCCTACTATTTAGAATTTTAGTAGTGTTTTTAAAAATGAATAAAATGAAAGTATAATAATTTTCTTATAATCTTGATGTCTACCCATCTTCCACGATTATCATGATAAACTACAATGCGGTATGAGGTGTGTGATATCTACCTGACGTGTGCATTACAATGGGTACAGTGACTATTATATCTTTGCATTTGCTTAAGTAGGCATTACCTGTAACTAGACCATGCTTTAATTTATAATTTAAATTTTGTAATTCTTTTTGTCAAAGATATACAGGTATTTCACTTGATAAATGTTCCCCCGTATTTCTTTTGGGGAAAATTAAATTGCCTAGACTTGTACTGTTCAAGTTTTAGATCACAAACAGAAGTTATGCTGTATGTTTAAGTTTAACAAATGTGTGAAATTCATATTCTTCCTTTAGACGAGCTCTTAAGAAAATACTGAAACTTCCCTTGCATTTAAGTATTTTTTGTACAGAGAAATGTTTGTAATAAGAAATCATTTATCAATTCACAATATTGAACTTTTCCTTGGGCAGTAATTCCTGAATCATTGTCATCCTGTCAGTGATTCCTGAATCATTGTCATCCTGTCAGTGATTCCTGAATCATTGTCATCCTGTCAGTAATTCCTGAACCATTGTCATCCTGTCAGTAATTCCTGAATCATTGTCATCCTGTCAGTGATTCCTGAATCATTGTCATCCTGTCGGTGATTCCTGAATCATTGTCATCCCGTCAGTGATTCCTGAATCATTGTCATCCTGTCAGTAATTCCTGAATCATTGTCATCCTGTCAGTGATTCCTGAATCATTGCCATCCCGTCAGTGATTCCTGAATCATTGTCATCCCGTCAGTGATTCCTGAATCATTGTCATCCCGTCAGTGATTCCTGAATCATTGTCATCCCGTCAGTGATTCCTGAATCATTGTCATCCCGTCGGTGATTCCTGAATCATTGTCATCCTGTCGGTGATTCCTGAATCATTGTCATCCTGTCAGTAATTCCTGAATCATTGTCATCCTGTCAGTAATTCCTGAATCATTGTCATCCCGTCAGTGATTCCTGAATCATTGTCATCCTGTCAGTGATTCCTGAATCATTGTCATCCTGTCAGTGATTCCTGAATCATTGTCATCCTGTCAGTGATTCCTTTTCCTCGGGCAGATGTGTTCAGCTTCACGTAGCCTTTCCCTTTTCTGTACGGTTATAATTTGCAATATTGTCTAAACCTTGTTTATCTTAAAGCAATGCAAGATGTAACTGACGGCAAATAAAATGAAAAACAAAGGAACAAATATTTAGGCCTAACAACATATCTTTGATGGAATATCTATAACTTCATAGAATCAGAGTGAATCTGAAGCAATAAACCCGTCAAATCAGCAGAAATTGTCAATTCATGAATCATTGTCATCCTGTCATTAATTCCTGCTCGTAATCTCTGATGTGCATTGACCTCGGAGGTCACCAGTTCAGAAAAAAGTGAAAGAGAGGCACTGAGCACGTGTCAGATTTGTAAACAATTTAGCATGCCAATCTTGCGTAGAAAATTCACTATCCAAATTACATTTGAGTGGCACATTTGCGTAATTATTAATTTCTTACACTTATAGTACTTCTTGTCATTCATGAAACGATATGATATTTTCAAACAAAGGACATGTGTAGTGACGTCAGTTTTCATCTCCGTCTCAGCAACCTAATTATGTCCGGCAATCATTTTTCCCATGTCCGCGTATATGATGCTATGGCAGTTTATACAAAACGCTCATTGTAGGTATGCTCTCAAACAATATTCCCTTGTTTATTTTGCTGAAGTTTTTCTTCAGATCTTGGGGATTATATTAGTTATACTGATACAGTTGTATATGTTATTTGGTGCATGATTGGATAGTTGAAAAAATACCATCAGTTACAGCTTGTATTGCTTTAACAATGGTCTGGGTAAATATATACTTTCATGCTTGTAGCAAAAGTTTTCATTTGTCATTGAATACAATACGAAGTTGTCTCTGTTTTAGCTTTGGAGTTTGCTTACCAGATGGCGCCAAAGTCGATGAAGGGAATCATCATGGGATTCTTCTACCTGTTCACTGGGATTGGCAGCCTGCTGGGAACAGGCACCATGTTTGCCTTTAAAGGGATTTGGTTCTTTGAAGAAGACTTTGGCAATATTAACTGTCGCATGCCATGTGGTATTGATCATGAAAACATTTACAAGCACTCCTGCCATCTGGATTACTATTTCTTTTTTCTGGCTGGTCTGGAATTTGCTGGGATGTTTGTGTTTATCATTGTTGCTCAACTTTTAAATCTTAGCCAGCATCTGGTGGCAGTGGCAAAAACAGCCAAGCTGGCCAGTGTCACAGAGAAGTCGTACCAAACTAGAGGAAGTGTTAGTCACAGAGTGAACACTCAAAACTAAAGCAGAGAGAGAGAGAGAGAGAGAGAGAGAGAGAGAGAGAGAGATGTTGGTCTGTTAAAAACCAAATGTGTTCAGGATAGACCACCTAATCATTTGTATAACATGTTTTAACCAAATACAGATACTTGTTTTGCATAATTGTATAAGTTAATGTCATAATGTACAAAATTCCTTTGACTTGGACATTTTAATGGTACATGTAATAACTGAATTGAATGAAGATATACAAATCCAATATCAATGTATTATCATGTCTTTTTAACTGTTTACATTTGACATCATAATATGATACAATTCACAATTTCATTGATTATTTTTCCAAAGAAAGTAATGTATTAACAACAAATTAGTGTATGCATTATCATGTTCTTTGTAATGTGGTGCAGACAGGGTAAGAGGAATGGGGAGAAAGGGGATGGAAGGAAAGAGAGACGAGAGGGAAGAAAGAGATGAGGGAAGAGAGAGATAATAAGGAAAGATGGAGGGAAAAGTGGAATTCCCTGACTTCCCCCTGTAAGGTATCGGATGGTGCTATCATGAAATGTGTGTGGAAATTTCTTGACATCACAGAGATGAGAGATATTGTTTTTAATGAATTAATGGGCATATTTTAGTTGCAATCATTCATTCTGTTTAAAACATTTTACTAGGGCAAATGTAGATCACCCGAAATGTACTAGACAGGCATGTCTTATCAAGTTTGTTTGGATATTTTTGATATATAGAATGCAATGGGTATTTATTTAGATTAGAAATTAATGATACATGCTACAAAAATGGATATATATATATATAAATAGATAAATAAATGTATTTCTTTTTTGCAGTTATGAAATTGTTGTAAATGTTGTGAATAGAATTCTTAAAAATGATGTAGAAAATGTAAACCATTTAAGATGGTTAAAATAAAGGTGGGAGTTTTTGTGAATTATGACAAAAATGGCAGTTTGGTATCTAAGATGATTGTTATTGATCTGATGTACTCGTAGATAAATATAAAAAAAGCTTATAGCATATGTGTATATCCCAGAGTGCCGCCAAGTGGAACATTCCCTTTCAGCTGGGTATATTTTAACACACTGTTGAACCCAGTACATAATATGAATCGATATTTAGCATGTATATAAAGTAATGCATTTTTATTTATCAGCGTTAAGCGGTCAGTTATGATATTATTTTCTCTCCCACTTCATTGTGAGGGTATCAGTAATAATACCCTGTGGTATGTTTGTATTATAGAGGGGGGTTCATTGCATTTATCCCTGAAAATGCAAACTCACTTGACAATTATTCCTTAGGTATACTTTCATGATAGAAGTAAAAATCAAAATTATCTCCTTCACATATATGTAAATATAGATGAACTTTTGATATTCTCTGTAGACAGTATTATTGAAATAGAGATTAACCATTTATTAATAATCGATAGCACATGTATAGTTTTTATTGAATAAAATGTTATTTTTAAACTTGGTATTGGTTTATTTATATCATACAGGAATTGCAATATGACATCTTTTATTTAAAAATCGAATCAGAAGAAACAGATTTTATTTCAAAACTCTGTACAAATCTGTGTACCCGAGCTTGTAAGAGAATCAGAAATCGCACTAGATCTACTTAATTTTCAGTGTATTTGTTTTACCAAAGTAAATGAAAACATGGGTATTAAAATCAGAAAAAAGAGACGGGATGACATTACAACTATCCGGAAACTCGTAGCAAATTACTTGTAGATCTTACACACTGCCATTCCAGGTAGAAGTTATTGCAAAATATAAAACAAAAATTCTTAAATTGATAATATTTGATCAATAATGAATGAAAATGAAACACTAATAACAACAATTAAGACTTATATTTGAGTATTTTAAATGAGTTTTCTTTAGAACTTTTCATGTTTTGAATAAGGAATGAATTCACATTTTGCAAATTCTGTAATGGTTACATGTACAGTATAATGATCTAAATACAAGCTATCACTGGGTTGAATGCTGTCTGACGTGTTTCACACCACTTGTTAGGCCGTTCTTTAAACACTGATTTTAACTACGCATAACTCCGTTTACCTGATAAAGATAAAGGACTCACGGCGGGTTTGACCGGTCGACAGGGGATGATTACTCCTTCTAGGCACCTGATCTCACCTCTGGTATATCCAGGGGCCCCTGTTTGCCCTTATCTTAATTTTGTATTCTTTATAGGAGTTATGAGATTGATCGATGTTCGTTATCTTCACTTGTTCATTTAATGACTTAAATCACGGTTAATAACCCCCTGATATTGGAAGACATTGTACAGTATTAAGCCCCACCTCCTGGGTGTGTGAATTTACGAAACATTTGTTGACTAATTACTGTAGCATTTGAATTCCTGTCAACACGTGCGTATTATTGTCCTGTCTGCTACACTGTCTATACAACGCGCCTTCAGTGGATCACACAAGATAACCAAAACTATTTACCTGTATACATAAGAAGTTATTTTAATAACAAAACAAAAACATCTCATCTAGTACACTGTTAAGGACAATAGTCATTAGTGTTCATTTCATTGTGTAACTGAATTCGATTTTACCCGTGTTGCTCCGTTTCCGTGTTTGAATATTGCTCCGTTTCCGTATTTGAATGATGCTCCGTTTCCGTATTTGAATGCTGCTCCGTTTCTGTGTTTGAATTATATGACTACATTCTTATTCTGTGGGGCGTTTTTTCTGAGCCGGAACTCTACGATTAGCACCAAGATCATGGAGAGCACGAGTTCTCCGCCGGCGATGTAGAGTTTGAGATATTCACATAGATGATTGCTGTAAAGGTATCCAATAGTAAAACCAAGCGCCTGGAACATCCGAAGGTTAGAGAAGGCCGGCTCCTGCTTGTCCGAGAAAGCAAGACCTACTAACGCTGCAACACAAGCAATGCTTCTTGTTAACATTTGTTTGCAAGTTACTTTTGTGTTATAAATGAACAGAATTTATTATGTTTAGCTATCTAAAAGATCTAAAATGACTTTAAAAAATATCTTTTAAGAGATTGTGCCTAGACAAACTGGAAACTGAAAATAAGTTTTTAGCTGCCTGTGACGACTGAAAACTACCTGCACTCTGCGTCTGCCAGATGGAATCCGCCAGTCCCCAAACTCCTGGAATGACGAAGAATATAATCAACTGTTTTCTGGCCAAATGCCAAAGTTCCATTGCAACCAGAGCTCCAATGTTTAGACCAGTAGCAACGATAAATAGGACGGGTCTTCCGACATGTTTGCTGAGGATACCGCTAATTGGAGACCCGATAGTGTTGGTGACTCCGAAACAAATCATGGTGTATCCTATCCATTCAATGCCGATTTCACACGTCACGTAAGCCTGATAAATATCCGTAAAAAGTCATTATGAGATTTATTTGACAATTTCCATGAATATGATACCAAAAATCTTAAGCAGGAAATATGCTTTGCATTAGATATGAGAGGACAGACTACACTTTTAGATATGAAAGGACAGACTACAGTTGTGTCGATCCTCATGAGCAGCATGCTAACAACCAGTTCATGTATTTCTGTGATAGACCGCTCTATCTACTGATTTTGATTACGTTTATCTGATCAAGATATAGGGCTCATGGCGGGTGTGACTTATCAACAGGGAATGTTTACTCCTCCTAGGCACCTGATCCCACCTCTGGTATATCCAGGGTCCGTCTTTTCCCTACTCTTAATTTTCTATATTCTTTTATAGGATTTTTGAGATTGATCACTTTTCGTTATCCTCGTTATCTTCACTTGTTAGTATGTGCAAATAATCTCTTCAAAATACTTCTTTGTATGCTTTTGTATTTAGACTGAATCCAACTGACAATTGAGATTTAAAGATTGCGAACCATGGTGCTGTTAATTCACCATTCTTAATTGATCAAACTCAAAACTATAGTTTCCTTCAAAAATACTAATTATCAGCAATCTTGTCACTCACCATCGTAAATTCAGCATATACTATCGTCTGCTCCAGACCAGTCCATAGATAGAACGGCACCAGCATGGCCATATTGGAGTTCGTGACAAGGAGACGAAGAGTGGACCCAAGTTTAGATTTAAAGGATTCAGTCGGTCCACTGACTTCCTGTTTCATCGGTCTGAGCATAACGATTGTGACGATTAAACCAACGACAGCAAAACCCATGTACACACTCAGAAGGATGATTTCGATTTTACTCTCGGGATGTACACCTGCTTTAGTTGTATTTTTGGTCTCTGGCTTAATAGTTATAGGACAAAAATTTCTTCCACAAAAATCGGGAGGAGTTGATACATTTAAAGAACTGTTTCCATTGACCAGAACTAAAGACGATATCAGATTCCCCCAGATCTGCGTGCTCTGGAAGGCTGCGCAGAAGATGCCAAAGAATTTACTAAGGATATGATCGAACGTTCCTTCAGTAATTCTCGCATATTCCATCGCAATGGACGTAACTAACGCACCCTGGGCGGTCCACATCAGTCCAGTCGCCAGCCCTTCGATTCCTGCCCCGGGGATAAGCACGTATCCTGCGGGGTAATAGTTGGCTGCAACATAAATGCATAGAGCAATCCATGAGATGATCAAGGCTCCTTTGCTTCCGATGTAACTAATGATAACTGGTGCCAAGAGACACGAGATAAGTCCCCCGCCCGTCAGAGCGGCTAATGAATACACCCCAACACCTGGATTTAAACTGGACTCTAGATTCTGTAATCCTGAGTATGCCGTGAAGGAAAATACCCACATAATACATATTGCTGCAAAGTTCAAGAGCAGTCTCCGCTTGATGGGTCGCGCCTCCTCTTCGTCGTATGAAATTAACCCCTCGTCCGTCATTTTCAACATGGCGATTTTTTTTCGCTTTCACTGAAGTAATATCATCTAACTTATCGCTACATTCACTATTCTTTTGTTTAATCACACCACTGCTGCAGACGACAGATATCCGTGTATTGTTCGCCTTATCGCACGTGATTGCCGTATCTTTTTCATGGAGTGTATCCATGACATGTGAATGATTTCGATGCAAAAGATGGAGAGCAGAGAAAAAAAATATGAAATATTGATTGGCTGAAGATGTTTTTGGCTTTGGCTAAATCAAATGAATTTTTGCACTTCCCCTCGTATCATGCAATAATTTTAAAGAAGTTTTAGTGTTAACCGACCTGGATTGATAAGTTATCTACGAGACTGTCCAGTGTACGATTTGATTGCAATACTGTACGACGTAAGATAGATACATAACTACTCTAAATACACCCACCCTGATCTCTCCACCTGACCCCTGACGTTCAATAGAAGACTAACCTTGTTTATGTCACACTCGACTTAATTGGTATTGAATAATACAAATAGCAGCTCGATAATGACATTTGATCGCAGTTTTATTCTGTAAATATAAATAGAAATTTAGATATGAAGTCTAGCACAAGCAGTATGTAATTTATGTGATGTCTGTAATTTTCATATGAACACAGACGATGAGAAGAGGGTGAATAAATTCAAGTTAGAATCGAAAACGATCCATTCCTTGTTATGTAGGATGGATGGGCAAGGGTTTCACTTGATTTAGTTTACGTAAGAAGATGAAGAGACTTATTTTGTATGATACGATTAAAGACGTAGATTACTAAAATTCCCGTACATTGACATAAATGTGTCTCTGTGATCTATTATCTAAGACAATTTAGCAGTGTTTAAATACAAACAAATATCAATTCAATGTGCTTCAAAATACATAATTTGGCTATAAAAATTAGAGAGCTCACATTATTGTGAAATGGTGAGACTAAGATGAACAAGTGACGATGACAACCATTGGTCAATTTCATCAATCATATAAAGAATACAAGATTGAGAGTTAAAGTGAGCCAGTCTAGTATAGAAGATTGAGAGTTAAAGTGAGCCAGTCTAGTATAGAAGATTGAGAGTTAAAGTGAGCCAGTCTAGGTTTGAAAGATGCGGAGGAAGATATAAGCGTATCAAACGTTTACTCGTTTGACAAAAATGAATTCATCTACAATTGTAATTTTAGTACACCTCTTCTCACACACAGTTCTTTGTCCGAAATTACTCTCAAAGTGCATTCACATGGTTTTGTAAATTAATTATATTCAACCTTTCATTGGGTCAAATGCTACGCTGTCTGACGTATTTCGTACCGATTGTAGGCCGTTTTGGCACACTGATTTTGACTACGAATAACTCCGTTTACCTGATCAAGATATAGGGCTCACGGTGGGTGTGATCGGTCTACAGGGGATGCTAACTCCTCCTAGGCACCTGATCCAACCTCTGGTGTGTCCAGGGATCCGTGCTTGACCAGCTGTCTATTTTCTATTGTTTATATGAGTTATGAGATTGATCACTGTTCGTTATTTTCACCTTTCATTCACATTATTGAGTTTTGTTACGAAACAAACATTTGAACAGTATATTTCTTTAATCATAGTATCAGTCGATACGGGGGAAATGCCATGATATTATAACCAAAGGTCCGTGTTTGCCTAACTATCTATTTTGTATTGCTTATAGGACTTATGAGATTGATCACTGTTCGTTATCTTCACCTTTCATGTCCTTTTTAAATGGACACCAATGAAGAAAAGGTAAATGAGAAGAAATTATAAAGTGAGATACCTTTTAGCTGAATAACTTCATGTTTGCTAACATTATGGGGTTTCATCGCACGTCTTAGGATAAGACATTTCAATGGTATTCAACATGGATTGATAATGAATATAATGTTTAGATCATTATTTCATAAGTGTAGAGTTCATTATGATATCGTGAGCATTCTCCGTGTAAATGATATACAGGCCCGGTGACGTAATAATTGGAGTGAAGAATTAGCATCCCCTGTCGACCGGTCACACCCACCGTGAGCCCCATATCTTGATCAGATAAACGGAGTTATCTGTAGTCAAACTCAGTGTGCCAAGAACGGCCTAACAATCAATATGAAACACTTCAGACAGTATTTGACCCAATGATTGGTTGTATTGACGAACTAAATCGTTATAACGTTATATAGAATTTGCGAAATGCTAACTTCAATCGAGACTGTTGAACCCCTGTACCATCAACTTGTTTGTCAGTAGCTTACCTCGATTTAAACATTAACCATACGCAGAACAGGCCCTTGCGTATCGAAGCACTTGAGAATCAGTTGAGATATATAAACACCATATGTAGGTGATAATGGAATATTGATACATAAACATGGGAAGTTGACAATAGAGAAGCTGAAATCATCCCGTTTGTCATAAAGTTGAGTTGTCAGTTTGCCATTAATGTCTACTTTCAATAAAATATCCAAGTATGAAGCAGAAGTGGACGACTCTGTGGTGTCCTTTATTTCGAGTTCACAGGGATATATGAAATCAACATATGAATGAAAGCTATTATTGTTAATAGATAAAACGTCGTCGATATATCAAAATGTCGAATTGAAGGCCACAGCAAGAGATTTTTTCTTCTCACGTAGAAGTTCTTGAATAAATTCTGCTTCATATGAATATAGAAACAGGTCAACTAACAAAGGAACACAATTCGTGCCAATGTATGATAAAAATAGTAGTGGGCGGAGGACCATTTCATGGGGTACTCCGGATGTAACAGGTGTTGTTGATGAGAAATGGCCCTTCACCAATACTCGTTGCATTCGGCCACACAAGAAACTCCAGGTCTAATTGAGCAGGCAACCTTGTACACCGTTACGGTCGAAGTTGGTGAGCAACCTCTCATAAGGGACCTTGTCAAATACTTTCAAGAAATCTAACAGCACTGCATTGATCTGTGTGAATTGTTTTGAATGATGGGGAATGTCTGAAAATTATTTTAATGAATTTGCCGTTGGTGGGGGTAAAAAAAGGGGGGTGGAGATGGAGTCTGACTGACGGAAAGGGTCGACGTGTGTTTTGACGATGGCTGTTTCTTGAGAATCGTGAATCGCCAATGGTATTTTTAAAATTATTATGTCTGATATCCAATCTATAATCATATATAACTTGGTATGATTTACATGTATCATCAATGCATACTATGCTCTGTCAGCAAAGAGGGAGGGCATGATACCCCCTTTAATCCACTACTGGACTTACTGTCCTGAACGTCATGTCTGGGTTTTAATTTTTGGTACTTCATCAACAGATGCCGACGACTGAATGTGAGTAAAAATCCTCGAAGGGACATAAATGAAATAAACAAAAACAAGGAAATCAGTTCCATGTCTACGTTTCGTTAGTCAACTCTCTCAATAAAAGCATAAAGTTATACAAGTTCTGTTCAATTACGCCACTAATACGCCGGTTTCGAGACATGTCCGAATTACCTGGTATCATCCTTTGTGGCGTACATAGGAAGGCGCGAAACAGTTTGTTTACATGTTGAATAAGTGAATCTGCTTAGTACGTTTTTAACGCGCAGTTTTGTCATACGAATTCGACCGATGCACAAATCAAATGAATGATAAGTATTCAGGGAGTAAGTAAATAATCGAATTTTTATTACATGTATATAACGTTATTGCGTTGCCCGTACGTTTCACGTCCAGGATATTACATACAAATATGGCATAATGGTTTTATTTTTCCCCTTTTGTAAAATATTTCTTTCGATAGTATTTTTATTTCCTTCATTTATATATTGAAAGAGAAGCCGCTTTCAGTACGTTTTATCGTCGGTGGCCTCGTGGTTAGGCCTTCAGACTCTCGACCGAAAGGTTGTGGGTTCGAGTCCTGACGCGGCAAGACCGACGTTGTGTCCTTGGGAAAGGCACTTTACATGCATTTCCTCACTCCACCCAAGTGTAAAAGGGTTACCTGGCTATAGACAGTGAAATACACTGTATATTGTTAGAATGTTAGTGCTCTAGCGCTTGTAATGGCAGCTTGCACTGTATGCTTCCTAGGAGTCTGAGAAAGTTCTAGATTGATATAAGGTCTGCCGGGGTAATAATGCAATGTAAAGCGCTTTGAGCAGCATACGCTGGACAAAGCGCTATATAAAACCAATCATTATTATTATCATCATTCCTCACTGACGTAGGTCCACTGTATCCCAGTTAGGCTTTCAAAAATCCACTAAATGCACCCCCTACACAAAAGAGCTCATATCTCGAAACTGGCACATTAAGCAACAGTAGTGATAAAACACCTTTTAATCTCGTCCGAGCATGGCACGCAGAGTGACCCAAAAGTTTAAAAAAATTACGATAACATTTCGATTTCATTTTTACTTAGGGCAAACGTTTATCAATTTGTCATTCTCCGCATACACAAAACCACTTATATTATGCTTGGTACTGATATAAAACGCTCCGTATTGAAAACAAGACAGCTGTACCGACAATTGTAAGTCCACCGCACCAAAAGGAAGTATTATTGAGCTACATTTTATTTTTCATTTCGTGGTGATTTCTATGAATAGGACAATTACGTGTTCTTTATCTATTCATTATGAAAAGTGGCGATAACGAACAGGATCAATCTCAAGAAAGGCGAAGATAAAGAACAGTGATCAATGCCATAACTCTTACAAGCAATACAAAACAGAGAGTTGGGCAAACACGGATCCCTGGATATACGAGAGGTGGGATCAGGTGCCTAGGAGGAGTAAGCATCCCCTGTCGACCGGTCACACCCACCGTGAGCCTTATATCTTGATCCGTAGTCAAAATCAGTGCGCCACGAACAGCCTAACAATCGGCATGAAACACATGAGACAGCATTTGTCTAATTGTTTACCATCAACAGTATACCCCTATCAACCCTATCATGTCTCTTCGTTGTCCTGGGTTGGTAACCTGAGTTGCTATCCATTTTTGTCCGCCGTCGTGTGTAAACTGTTCACGTTTTCAACTCATTAATCACTTGAACAATTTCAAAAAGCAGATAGTATTATAGCTGGCCATATAGCTTGAAATGTTTGAATGGTTGAAAAGTACAGCATAGCAAAACTAATACAAAAACAGTCATGGAATCACCCAACAGTAGAATTTCACCTGTTGACATTAAATTTCACTTTCTCTGTCATTATCAAATCTGAACCAATAAATCAATAGCTTTATCAAGCTGAGATTTAATACGATGTTCATAAAAACAAGAATTAATATCATAGATATCGGAGTCGGTATCTTAACAATATTTAATCAGAGACACCCTCAATGTGGCAAACCGTAGAAATAAATTAATTCAACCATGTGCTACACTCATCAATTGATAGCACAGTATATAGTATGTTGACAATACTTGTTATGTTGGTTACAGCTCATCACAAAATGTCCCGTAACTGTTCCGAAACGTGTGGGTATGAGCGATATGTTTGTGTGAAAACACAGACACCGATTTTTATCCATTAATAAAATGTAGTGTCTTTATTATTTTATAGATGTTACTTGGCAATAAAGTATTTCAACAAATGAAACAAACCCGTCTAAATACTCTATTATTACACTGATTCTGACTACGGATAACTCCGTTTACCCGATCAAGATAGAGGGCTCATGGTGGGTGTGTTCGGTCGACAGGGGATACTAATTTCTCAAGCACCTGATCCCACCTCTGGTATATTAAGGGATCCGTGTTTGCCCAACTCTCTATTTTGTGTTCCTTCTAGGAGTTATGATATTATTCACGGTTCGGTATTTTTCACCTTTCTGTTAGATAGAGACATATTTTATGACTTCTCCGCGATCGTACTATGGTTTTGCTCTCTGTGTTCTGCTTATCCATCATTTACATCGATAACTGATACTCTTATTTCACTGTCCTAAAATGGAGTCATTTATGCTGCGAACATGACATGCAACAAATAAAGGCACTGCGATAAAAAGGGTCGTTCTTGTTTATGAATATAAAAACGATAATCGTATTAGTTATATTTATGACGAATCCCGAAATGCTTATCAATCAGCCACCTCTTCAAATCTGACTCTGAGCGGCTTCAAGTATTGAAAATTAAATATTCAATGCTTGGATAAAGTGACATATCCCAACCAAAACTACTTTGAATGACGTTATTTATCCACCAGATTTGTCTTTTCTGTATATTAAAATTACCAGTACAGATTTCACGACATATACAAAAGAGCATCCGAAGCTGATTCCATCTCTGGTGTGTTTTGGTATCCGTGTCAAAGGATTTATAAGATTGGCCACTTCTCGTTATATTTACCTTTAAATACACGTATTAAATGATGTGATCTTGAAATTTTATGCATTTTAAGGACAAAACACCCCCTTCCCTTATTGCATGATTTCAGGATAGACTGCTATATAAATACATCTAAGTTTTGTGTCGTAACATTTTTCATATTTGATTACGATGACACCTTTGGAGATCTTGAGAAAAATATCATACCTGTACATATTGATCTAAATAGTCGGACAAAAAGCTTCAATATATATTCGCATTATTTAAATTATTCGGATACCAAAACTTGAAAATATTGAAGTCAATTGCGAACACTTTTAAACCTGTTCTTTTTTATGATTACTTGCAGATAACTCTAATTCACAAACCTTCTGTTTGTTATAGAATTCATCCACTTTAAATTCAATTCTTAGCATTTTGAATATATTCCATTGCTAAAATAAATAAAGAAATCATTATGTTTACGAATGCATAAAATATTTGTAATGTGCCGTAAGCAAAGCATTAAACTAGGGTAATAAATGAAGAAATCATTATGTTTACGAATGCATAAAATATTTGTAATGTGCCGTAAGCATTAAACTAGGGTAATAAATGAAGAAATCATTATGTTTACGAATGCATAAAATATTTGTAATGTGCCGTAAGCATTAAACTAGGGTACTTGCACACTTGTATCCAACATTATTGTTTCACACAATTAATATTCTCCTTTCAGTTTAAAATCCACCTGAAATAATGAAAAGCTAAGCTTAAATATCAAATAACAAAAACAAGAATCTACAGTACAAATATCAGAGTCACTATCATTGTGATGCATACTAGGAAACGCTTTACTATGGCGAATACTTTATGAAAATGCGCACCTACATTAAAATATTTCAAACAAGTGCTAACCGAATCAACTGGTACCATTGTATATAATGTGTTGACGAACAGATTGATATTGGGCAAGGCCCCGGTTCAGCTCATCAAAATGGCCCTCAATTCCCAATGCAATATATGTTTAAATGACATGATAGATGATGACAGTCAATCGGTGAGCTATGAACTGCGAAGATGTAAGCATAGATTTCATTTACAGTGTATCGTTAAATGGCTTAATACGCAGACCCTTAACAGTTATACAAGTACGTTTAATAGGCGATGTCCGTATTGCAGATCTCTTGTTACAGATCAGACAGAGATATATTCCATGTATCGACGTTTGTACAAGATAAGCTGACGGGACAATGTCTAACCATTTTCGCATTTATTTGGTTCTTTCTATGTTTTACTTGTCAATTTTCTTGCATATTCAGATTTTTTGAAGACATTCACATCCAAATGCCCATCCGTTAATAGACGCTGGTGAGGGAGCGATCGCTACCCATAGAAGATAACGAACAGTTATCAACCTCATAACACCTATAGAGGTGAAGATAACGAACAGTGATCAACCTCATAACTTTTATAAAGGTGAACATAACGAACAGTGACCAATCTCATAACTCCTATATGTATGTCAGTGGGTCGAATGAATATGAGTTACTGTACCTGTGCTGGATTCCTACACTACATAAAAACCATTACAAAGATATATTGCTGGATCCAGTAATTTCGCCAAAGGCATTATTAGTGAAATAAAATTAGTTGCTTTTATTTTTCTGTTGCTAAAATGCAAAAAAGAGCTTTAAAATTTTACCAACAGGGTACACGCGAGTTGATGATCGCGATTAGACTCATTTTTACACACTATGAACAATATTCTCGTTAGAAAACAGTACAGGCATAGCCTTCATTCAGGATGTAGGATATGGCTGTCCACTTCTCTGAATACAGTAATAGTTGTATATTTCATAGAGGTAATTTTTCAACCTTTAGTAGTTATGGAGAAACAGAAAAACGTCGCCGAAAACTCGCTCTTTTTTAATCTTCGAGATAACCCATGCCTTTCAACAAAATCCGCCTTATCAATGTTGTATAAATTATTTTCGTGAATTTATCTAATATTCTACCACTATGTACTCCATGCTATCTTTTTAAATGATTAAACTCAATGCCAAATGCATAACAAAGGTAGTAAATCTATTGTACAACCAATGGCAAATTGCGAATGCACTGCCATTCCCGTACATATGCCGTTGAGGTGGAATAGAAATGACGCTTTGTGTATACATGTGACAGTCAGAGTAGAAAAATAAATAATATACCATAATATACCATTAAATTATGCAGATCCCAGGCTTTTAACCCAGTTCCGTTTGATGGAGTTTAAACACGCGGCATATTTCGGCCAAAAATGTACCTTGTCCTTTCCATGAAATTGATATATTTCATGTATTTGTGTTTAATGTATATCGTGGAAAAACCCAACAGTACAGATGTTTTTTTCCGGATTTATTTTGTGTATTTATTCACCTTAATGCGCTTGTAATATCACAAGAGAACAATTTCAAATGACGTTCTACAAGATTTCTAATTCCGTGTAACAAGGAAACATAAGTAATGTTATGACATGGACAAGTAAACATTGTTTATAAATTTAACAATTCCAGGAAATTCCAAAGAAAAAATATTCAAATACAGGTCAGAGATTTGTAAGACCGTATACCTAAAAGACAGCACTATGAAGTGGACCTGTGTGTTGCTGCTTGTTGGTCTGATGGCTTTGACAGTTACAGCGCAGAGTGGTGCTAGTAAGTACATCTTATAATTATTTGATGTAGGTATACACAACTTAAAATCATTTCATTTATTTCATGCAGGTAAGCACAACTTGGACTTCATGCATGAACAAGTGAAGATAATTATAAACAATGGTCAACTTCATACATCCTGTAAAGATTATAAAATTCGAAATGGGGCAAACACAGACCCCTGGATACCCCAGAGTGGCATCAGATACCTGGGAGGAACTACTGCCACTCGAATTCAAGAAATGGGTGCAGTTAATGTCCCCATGAAATGACAAACATATGACAATCAGTGGAAATGGGATTTATATAGTAATATAAAATTGGTACATTTTAGAATAAATTTATAATGACCGAAGAAAGTCGCTTAAGTTCGTGTAAAAATTCATTGCTCAATTCAATGTTCGTTACAGTTGATATTTTGATATTAACATTTACAGTTTATATAGTTTCTTAAACTAGATTATGTTTGTCGTAAAAAAGTGGTAAAAAAACACCCCAACACTTAATTGTGAAATTAATTTCGATATAAAAAGTTCAAAATGTTACTATTTGCGATAGTTACACTGGACGTGAACATGTACAATATGTGGGTATCAATATACCTACCAAGCTGTCATTCATCGGATTGTTTCTTGTAACCAAGCTGTCAATCATCGTATGTTTCTTCACCATATAACCGAAAAATTATTGAGTGTGGCGGAAAACATCAAAACAATCAATCAAACTTATAACCAAGCTGTCAATCATCGTATGTTTCCTGTAACCAAGCTGTCAATCATCGTAAGTTTCTTGTAACCAAGCTGTCAATCATCGTAAGTTTCTTGTAACCAAGCTGTCAATCATCGTATGTTTCTTGTAACCAAGCTGTCAATCATCGTATGTTTCTTCACCATGTAAAACTTATACGGTACCAATTTTGATGCACCAGATGCGCATATCGACAAATAATGTCTCTTCAGTGATGCTCAACCGAAATGTTTGAAATCCGAAATAACTATGAAGTTTTAGAGCTAAATATAGCCAAAAACAACGTGCCAAAAAGTGGAGCCAAATTCGTCCAAGGATAAGAGCTATGCATGAAGGAGATAATCCTTAATTTTGAAATGATTTTCTAAATTTTATAACAGCAATTAAATATACATCCGTATTTTCAAGCTAGTAACGAAGTACTTAGCTACTGGGCTGTAGAGACCCTGAGCGACTAACAGTCCACAAGCAGAGGCCTAGACCCAGTGGTCATAATGTAAAACTTATACGGTACCAATTTTAATGCACCAGATGCGCATTTCGACAAATAATGTCTATAACCGAAACATTTTTGAGTGTGGCGGAAAACATCAAAACAATCAATCAAACTTATAACCAAGCTGTCAATCATCGTATGTTTCTTGTAACCAAATTGTGGTTTTAAAGCACTGCAGTCTGCATCTAATAAATCTATGGCGAACCGTAAGCATATCATTTGATGCTTTTTATATGATATCACCCACTGTCAGGTAATGTCTCCCGTTGTTAGATACTATCACCCACTGTCAGGTAATGTCTCCCGTTGTTAGATACTATCACCCACTGTCAGGTAATGTCTCCCGTTGTTAGATACTATCACCCACTGTCAGGTAATGTCTCCCGTTGTTAGATACTATCACTCACTGTCAGGTAATGTCTCCCGTTGTTAGATACTATCACCCACTGTCAGGTAATGTCTCCCGTTGTTAGATACTATCACTCACTGTCGGGTAATGTCTCCCGTTGTTAGATACTATCACCCACTGTCGGGTAATGTCTCCCGTTGTTAGATACTATCACCTGGGGGTTGTGGCTTTTACTCCCAAAGGAAAAATGTGTTTTAAAACATTTCTCGGCCAATCATGTTCGAATGTTTTGTAGAAATGTATGACGGTACATATTAAGAACACAGTTTCAGAGTAACACTATACGATTAGAAATTAGTTTTATAATGATAACATATATCCAGCTCTTTAGTTACAGTGTTGTATGAAATGATGGAATACTAAACAAATTTAAATATGAAAGGTGAAGGTAACAAACAGTGATCGATCAATAACTCAAAAAAGGAATATAAAATAGAGTGCTGGGCAAAACACGAATTAAATAAAAGTATACTAAACAAAAGATGAACTCTGAAGTATACTAAATATATTTGAATGTTTTTGTTCAGGCTCTGGAAGGACATATCCTTTAACCTGGCCTTTAATGTGCTGTGTTTGCATTAGGGCTCCCTGTCCCTGCATTCCCCCTCACCACCCTATTTGTAGGTGGCTGGACTAATCCTGTAAGTATGCTTCATTCAGTGGTAGCAGTGCATTAATAAACATATCTTTTAATTCAAACTAAAATAGTTGACATTTTCGCTTAAATAAAACAGGAAACTACAACTTTAAAGAAATCGTTTCAACGGTGTTTGAAACATCAACATACAGATGTACGTAGATTATGTGATCTAATTCATAATTTTATATTTCTTTTTATTTATTTACAGGAACATCAAGGAAAAACGAAATGATAACAATTTTGGGTTCCTTTCAAATAAAATGAAATTGTATCATTTGCTGTATGATTTAAACCTATAGGTGACTCTTACTCCACAATCAAGGTCCGGTTCTATGAATTTGTATACTGTGCTTAAGGGTTCCTATAATACATTATGGAATCATTTTGTTTGCAGTAACATTTTGAAATATACCGCCCTACTATACATATACATTTTGATTTTAGCATAAAGTACGAAAACTAAAGATAGGGAATTGATTGTGGGTAGTGCGGTATAAATATTTTTTTGCACACAACCCTTGCAGTTATGAAACAACATCTTAAAAAACCCAACAATTCTTTGTGCTTATATTTACATTTAATAGTTTTAATGTGTTATTAACAGGTGGTATGAAACGTATCCAAACTTGTAAATTGTCGGTATTGGACGAGTGTAGATGTTAAGGGAGTAAATCCTATGTACATCTCGCCAAAGAACAGTGGAAGTGATCTTAATCACTAGCTATATCATCGATGGATATGCACGGTTGATACGGTTTCCTCCTCCCTCTCCATAACCTATTCATCATTCATACCATTTCCCTTGTTCTCATGAAGAACTACTTAAATAATATTTACTGTCAAATCAAATTAATTGTTGCAAAAAGGAATTCGTCCTCTTTTTGACGGTAGCATTCCTTAAGCCTTGAATTCACAACAAAACTGTCATCGAACCGCTCAGTTTTGTGTATTGTCGCTGTATGTTTAACAACACTATGAAAAGTAGCGGATTTAGGAACTAATTTTATTCATATTGCAATATTATCTAACGAAATTGTGTAGAAACGGGACTTAATGATTGGATAAAATCATTTTAGGTCTTCCCTGAGCGACCAATAGAATTGCCTCATTAATTTTGCACGAGAACGAGCTGATTGGCTTGAACACATTTATGGATGATGGAGAGAGAGGAAGGAAGCGTAATCAGTTGTGGGTATCCGACGATGCAGGTTTCAGATCTACACTGATCTATTTATATTACATTAGGTTCGATGACCAGTATTTCGTTTGATGATCATATATTCATTCAATGAATCCTCAACGAAGGATGATAACGGTACATATGAACGATAATTATTTTGCTGGAGTAGCGTAGTGGCTGTTCTGGCCTTCTGTAATGTAAAACAAAAAACATTAATAAGGAACACAGTTAATACTGTAGGGTTTCTTTCTTCATCTAAACAGATGAACGCTATGGATCTTTCTTCCACAGATCTATAACAAATTACAACATTCTTTTTTTCTTTTCATGAAAATGGACTAACTCAAGGAATTTTTCTGTAACACTTAACTAAATCATGTGGTAAAATGTCTATTATTATTGGTACATTCTTACAACTGCTCTGGAGAGGTTTAGTGTTGTTAAAAACATTGCTTCTTCCTCTGATGATACGTAACTTGTACCCAGGATGTAGACTATGGTTGTCATGAAGATGATTACATGTATGTCCCTTTCGCACACTATCTCTGTTGTAAGTAATTTTTTAAGTCGAAATTATTTACAATAAACAAGTAACATGAGCTAAAAAGCTCTTTAACCGACTTTTGTTGGAATATATATACTCCTCCTAGGCACCTGATTTTGACTGCGGATAACTCCGTTTACCTAATCAGGATATAGGGCTCACGGCGGGTGTGACCGGTTGACAGGGGATGCTTACTCCTCCTAGGCACCTGATCCCACCTCTGGTGTGTCCAGGGGTCCGTGTTTGCCCAACTATCTATTTTGTATTGCTTGTAGGAGTTATGAGATTGATCACTGTTCCTTATCCTCACTTTCAATGGATACATCTATAGGCTCAAAAAGATAGAGACAGTACTCATACGGTTAAAATTGTCATCGATAATAGACAGGATGTTTAATAGTGAAAATGTGCGGATAACGAACAGTGATCAATCTCATTACTTCTTTAAGGAATGCAAATCTAAAAGTTGCGTAAACACGAACCCCTGGATATACCAGAGGTGGGATCAGACAAACACGGACCCCTGGATTTACCAGAGGTGGGATCAGACAAACACGGACCCCTGGATATACCAGAGGTGGGATCAGACAAACACGGACCCCTGGATATACCAGAGGTGGGATCAAACAAACACGGACCCCTGGATATACCAGAGGTGGGATCAGACAAACACGGACCCCTGGATACATCAGAGGTGGGATCAGACAAACACGGATCCCTGGATATACCAGCGGTGGGATCACGTGTCTGGTAATGTAATATTTCTGTGTGTCTACCTGTTCGTGGAGCAGCACCTTGAATAAAGGATAAAAAGAGGAGAAATGTGGAATAAAAAGCTTGTATTTGTAATGTCTTTAGATAGTTTTAATGAAGATAATTCTTCTTTGAAAACACTAAAGATTTTGTAGAATGCCGTAATCTTCAGTTGATATGTCGGAAGTCGTAACAAATGATTGATATGAATGTTCAACACACTTTAGAGAGACTGTTAAGCTAAAGATATGAGAAGGTATGAGAATTTATTCGATTTGGGGTATAGAAATGATTGGGAATACACAATGTGGATAAATCTGGTTATTTCATGCAGCTTATTTCATATCTTTATTTCATTTCCTGAGAACGATAACTCTTATTCGTATTTAGTTACAAATGCACCGCACGTTCATATTTCTGATAAATGCAAGATCTATAGTAAACAAATATGAAAGATTATCTGCGTGTTGGGAAGAACTTTATATGTTTTCTTGAAATATCTAACGTTTTCCGATAACCATGATGGATGTGTAGGTTTGTAGAGTTTAGTATCACTGCTGATAAAGGTCGTAATTCATGCAGAGTTTGTTATCATGTCCGGCGGTTCAAAGAAAATTTCTAAACTGAAAGATGTAAAAGTTTCCCGTTTCACAAGCTTGTGTCATATGACGTCAGACATTATGCAAATCAATTGTGGGTTCATGAAATGAATTGTTATCATACTCGAATTTGAAAAAAACCCCGCTACTCTGTTTTCTTATATCACGAAAAAAGAAATTTGATATAGATATGGTAAGTATATGAATTTCTAACGCTCTGAACATTTGTAAATTCGCACGAAAATGACAACATCAATTTTCCTATTGCAGATTTATTTGATCATTTTAGATGAACCGGATGAATAATAATAATAACTCCGCAAACAATACTAAATTAAGAGAAGGCTAAACACGAACCTGGACACATCAGAGGTTTACCAGTTCCCACAGTCAATACAATATATACATGAATGAATGAATTAAAACAGAAATAAATCAAATAGATATAGTTCAGTGACGACCCCGTCATCTACAATTCATTCATCTGTCACCACCAGACGCAGTACATCTTGGAATGGGTTTTTCACAAAATGGTCTTCAGTGTCGATACATGTCTTTCAGAGGATATTATAAGTCCATCGCTCAGACAATATTTTGTATTAAAGCAGGTATATACCGTCAACATGTTTAATTTTGTTTGGAACAATTTCGCTATTTTTGTTGAAAACATGCTAACTTATTTAAACTTTAACACAGTTACAATGCACATGCTATTTATATACCATTCGTTTGATGAAACGTGCCGTCAGTAATACATATTCATAAAGATCTATCTACTCAGTGATCTGTAAAATTTGTTTTATGAAAGCCTTATTCATGCTTTAAGCTTTATTTTGTTGTCAGTTTGTCAATAACAATCGCAAAGAAATTCGACATACCACTGGAAACAAGGATTTTGCCGTCACCGTGCTCGATGTTCAAAGGGAACATCAGGACAAGAAATTCTTCAATCTGCTACAAATAACCATACAAAAGTAGCATGGAATAGTTTCGCACTATATAACACTCAGTAAAAAATAAAAATACCCCATATTTGAAGTGATATTAGATGTGTGAAAATGTATAAGGTAATTTTATGATACATGTCAAATGTAGATGAGTGTTTAATAAAAATGTTGATATACAACGTGTAGGTGTCACCATGATTCCTAGCATATAGATGGGCGCAGATACGAAACTAAGACACGTGGTCAGTTGCTGAGGAATTTCCGATGAAAACATGCATGGTCTAGCAAAAGGTCTGTGGCTGAGAGATTCCATCTGAAAGGTAGATTTTTAAGAAGGGCAGACAGGGCTCTTGATTGTGCACAGTGTCTAAATCCCCTCCCTTGGTACTGTGATGGTGTGGGGTGTTGCAGATTAGCCCAAATGAGAAAAAAATCGAAGCAAGAAAGGGGCACCTGCTCAGAGCATGTTTTGTGCACCAGCACCAATATGTATAGAGTACATGTAATTTAGGGTAATAATTTATTAACTACCTCAACATGAAATGCAAGTATTGACATAAACGGAAAATATGATTTTTCATTAGTCTGTCATAATCTGACATGTTTGTGTAGCAATATTCCATTATCACCTGCATATGGTGTTTATATGTCTCAACTTATTCGATATGCAAGAGCTTGTTCTGGGTATAGTCGGTTTTTAAATCGAGGTGGGCTGCTGACAGGCAGGTTGATGGTGCGGGGAGTTCAACAGTCTCGATTGAAGTCAGCATTTCGCAGGTTCTATGGTCGTTATAACGATCTAGTTCGTCAATACAACCTTGAATTGGGTCAAATGCTGTCTGACGTGTTTCATACCGATTGTTAAGCCGTTCTTGGCACACTGATTTTGACTGCGGATAACTCCGTTTACCTGATCAGGATATATGGCTCACGGCGGGTGTGACCGGTGAACAGGGGATGCTTACTCGTCCTAGGCACCTGATCCCACCTCTGGTGTGTTCAGGGGTCAGTGTTTGCCCAACTATCTATTTTTTATTACTCAATGTAGGAGTTATGAGATTGATCACTGTTCGTTATTTTCACCTTGCATGTATACCCCCTACCTACATATTTCAGAATTTAAAAAACTGTCCCTTGCCACCTGGAATCTGTACGGAAGAGCATCAGTCACGTGATAGTACAGTGATTAGTAAATTGAAATCTCTCGGGAAAACAAATTCATGGCTTGATAAGCGGCCCAGGTGTTGTATCGCCTACAGGAGGGTGTGGATGCTTATATAGCGCAGGTGGATTTACAGATGTCTAAAATGACATTAAATGTGACAAGGAAGGGTCTCATATCAGCTGAAATTCGTAAATCATCCTGCATTTTCTCGT
This sequence comes from Ostrea edulis, assembly GCF_947568905.1. Taxonomy (NCBI): domain Eukaryota; kingdom Metazoa; phylum Mollusca; class Bivalvia; order Ostreida; family Ostreidae; genus Ostrea; species Ostrea edulis. Next base: position 3,723,736 of record NC_079164.1, read on the forward strand.
GTTAAGGTAGCTCATTACACCAACATTTTATTTTGTGGCTCGTTAAAACACATCTTACGAAGTATGATTTCACCATTGAAATCAATAGTCATGTCACGCATCAAATCTTAGCAAAATGTGGACTCTAGAATATCTTATTTGCAAACAAAACATCCTTTATATTATTGTGGAAAAAATGGGGGGAAATCATTTAAAATAATTGAGAGATTGTATTACTTTTTCGATGGTAAAATAACGCTTCTTGCGAGTCATTAAATAAAATTTTAGAGCAATGAACCACTTTGATAGAAATAATAATAGTATTAAATTGAATTTAACTATTTTGATTGTAATCACTCTTAATCATATTGAACTGAAGTCATGCATTCATTAACTTTGATTCAAGTCTTAACACCTTTGACACAAAGGTACATAGTCACCTGTCAGGTAAACTGTAACTTGAAATAATCCCTAAACTAATGAAAACAAACACAATATATTCCAGATATACATGTACATTTATTAGGTTAAATTAAAGTATAAACATCTACGAACAGCAGTTAAATTGCATTATATTACATTGTATGAGATTTTACCAGCGTACTCTAATGTACTCTAGCGTGCTCTGCTTAGTAGGACCGAGGTTAAATCCTTTTTTCATCTGTGTTATTGATTGTTTGAATCAGAATTTCCTCGACATTTTCCATCTTTAAAAGTGGACTGAAACCCCATTTGTGGTACAATATTTGATGCTTACAAAATGATTTATGGTTACAAGTATTTTATGCAAAAATACACAGTCAACATCCATATAAAAATACTACCTACCTATCTAGTGGAAATATTGACGGTCGAATTAGGGGTAAAATGCAAACAATACTTTATTCAAAATGAATATGATCGGGCAACAGGCACAGCTTATTTTAACCCTCTCACTAAACACATGTATTTATTTATGGCCAAAAGTATTTCAAATTGCATAAGCAATATTACGAAATTCAAACTTTCATACAATAACAGTAATAGATCAATTACAAGAAATATGACACTTGATTTTCAGTCCTTTTGTAGATTACGTGTTTTGAATTATTTAACGACGTTCCCTCCTTAAAAGCTGGTACGATTTGTTTTAATTATATGTAAATTTAATTTTATCACAATTACAGATTAACGTTCTTTCTCAATTTTGTTCATCATAATTTCAGGAAATTCCACAGAAAACCTATTTAAATACAAGTAAGAGATTTGTAGGAACGTATAGCTAAAATACAACATGATGAAGTGGACCTGTGTGTTGTTGCTTGTTGCTTTGGTGGCTTTGACACTCATAGAACATAGTGATGCAAGTAAGTACGACTTAGAATTAGTTTAGTTAATAAATGCAGGTATACACAACTTATAATCATTCTAGGTATTTCATTAAGACATACACAAGTTAGGATTAATTTAGTTATTTTATATGGGGATGTATATACGATTTAGAAGTATTTTGATCTAGGTATACAAAAGCTAGATTTAATTTATTTATTCCATGCAGGTAAGGGCAAAGTAGAATTATTTTATTTATTTCATATAGGTGTATGCACAACGTATAATTATTTGAGGTATTACAAACATGAAGTGAAGATAAGGAACAGTAATCAATCTTATAAATTCTGTAAAGAATACAAAACTAAGAGTAGGGAGTCACGGACCCATGGTCACGCCACATATGGGATCAGGTGTCTAGGAGGAATAAGCATCTCCTATCGACCGTTTACACCCGTCGTGAGCCCTATATCTTGATCAGGTAAACAGAGTAATCCGTAGGTAAATCAGTATGTAAACAGCGACTTCACATGTTGCCTAACAGTAAGTATAAAACACGTCAAACACCATTCGTCAGATTGCATTTGACCCAATGATGGGTTGTATTTGCAAATACGATCTTTATAACGACCATAGAATTTGGGAGATGGGAAATTTGGGAAATGTTGACTTAAAACGAGACTGTTGATACCCCTGTAACATCCAATTTATTTGTCAATAGCGCTAGCTTACCTCGATTTATGAAACACCATTAGCATCTCATTACCCGCAATTCAACACACACACACACACACACACACACACACACACACACACACACACACACACACACACACACACACACACACACACACTCTCTCTCTCTCTCTCTCGGGAATTTGTTTTAGTAAATCTCGTATCTGAAATAAATGATTGATTAGAAATCTGATACTATCACAATATTAAGTATTAGAACTGAAGGTAAACAATATAAAAGTAAAACAATATACATTCATTCCAAACCACAGAAAAAATGGAATTAAATATCTAAATGGAAAAGTTAAGATAACGAATACATTGATTGATTGGTTGATTTGTTTTTACGTCCCGTCGACAATTTTTCACTCATATTGAGACGTCACTAGCTGTAGATGAAGTACCACAAATTTAGAACTATACCTAGCACTCAGGGCCGTAATAGTGAGAGTTCTCTATCGTGCCAACGCCTGTCGCGACACGGAACCTCCGTTTTTAAGGTCATATCAGAAAGACCCGTGATTCTCATTTCTAAATGCTGAGCGTTTGGCAAAGGAGGAATCATTACCTATGTTAACGTCTTAGGTATTACAAACATAAAGTGAAGATAAGGAACAGTGACCAATCTTATAACCATGGCACGAGCGGGGCTCGAACTCACGACCTCCCGGTTACGAAGCGAACCACAAGATCAAACACGGGGCCCTGGGCACACCAAACACAGAAATGTGTTCATACACAGAAATCCGTCATTAACAGGAGGGGTTTCTTAAGAATTCTTGTTTACTTATTCGGGTCTGAATTACAATACCTTAACTGACTATGTTTTGATTGTTTTTGTTCAGGCTATGGACGGAGATATCCTACACCCTGGCCTTTGGAATGCTGTGTGTGTGTCACGACTCCCTGTCACTGCCTTCCCCCTAATCACCCTTATTGTAGGTGGCAGAACCAATATTGTAAGTATACTTCATCAAGTACCAACAGTGCTTTAATTAACATATTTTGAAATTCATACAAATATGGTTGGCATTTTCATTTAGGTAAAATAGGAAAGATACATTTGTAACTTTCATATCTTTTAATGTACACAAATATGGTCGGCATTTTCCCTTTAAACAGAATAGGAAATATCCGATTGTATAAAATTTATTAGATAATATTTGAAACGTTAACGGATGTAGTCTCTGTAGATTAATTCATACTAACTGTGCATTTACTTTTATTTACAGGACCATAACGGAACAACGAAATGAAGACAAAATGAAATGGCCAAAAATGGTATCTTTTGCTGTATGTCTGAAACCTAGAAAGAATGTTTACTTCAAAATAAATTCTTCATTTTTGTTCTTGTGCCATATGTTCAGATCAAAATGTATACATTTGAGTGGCAGGGTAGTATAAAAGGTGAAGATAACGAACAGTGATCAATCTCATAACTCCCATAAACAATAAAAAAAATAGAGAACTGGGCAAACTCTAAGACCCTGACACACCAGAGGTGGGATCAGGTGCCAAGGAGGAGTGAACATCTCCTGTCGACCGGTCATACCCGCTTTGATCCCTATATCTTTATCAGATCAAAGGAGTTATCCGGAGACAAAATATTTGTGCCAATAACGGCCTAACAATCGGTATGAAACACGTCAGACAGTATTTGCCCTAAATATAGGTTGTATTGGCAAAGTAGATCGTTATAACGACCATATAATTTGCGAAATGAGAATTCTAACAAAGTATACATTCACGAGTAGGGCAAACAGGCACCCCTATGTACACCAAAGGTGGGATCAGGTGTCTAGAAGGAGTAGGCATCCCCTGTCGACCGGTAACACCTGCCATCCTTCCTATATCTTTATCATGTAAAGGGAGTAATCTGCAATCAAAATCATTATGTAAATAACAGCGTAATAATTGGTATGAAACACATGAGACCATGAGACAGCATTTACCCCAATGAACAGGTTGTATTTGGGAATTAAATCTTGGTAACGACTACAGAATTCGCAAAAGGTTGACTTAAATTGAGAATGTTGAGACTCCTGTATCATCAAGTTACTTGTACGTAGCTGTCCTTGATTTAAAAATTCATCATACACAGAACATGTTCTAGCGTATCGAATCAGATGAGAGACATTAACACGATATGTAGATGATAATGGAATAAATACTACGGATTACTTCTTTATCTGATTGAGATATAGGGCTCACTGTGGGTGTGACCGGTCAACAGGGGATGCTTATTCTCCTAGGCACTTAATCCCCCCTCTGATATATGCGTTGGTCCGTGTTTGCTCAGCTCTTAATTTTGTAGTCTTTGTAATGAGATTGATCAGTGTTGGTTAGTTTCACATTTTGATAAATATGAGAATGTAACGATTCAGAAGCTGAAATCATCTTGTTTGTCATCAAGTTTAGTTGTTAGTTTGCCGTTAACATCTTTGTTCATTAAGATTTTCTAGTATGAAGTGGAAATGCAAGCTGAAAATTAAAATTTAGACCTTTAGTATAGCTTGGAATCAGGCATGATACCACTTGTAATGTTCAGGTCACACATTCTTACGGACGGTAACACTGTGCATCCGTCTATCTAAACATGAATATGACGAACAGAGATCAATCCCATAATTCCTATAAAGAATATAAAATTAACAGTAGTACAATCACGGACTCCTTGACACACATGAAGTAACATAATTTTTTAATCACATTGAAATGAAAAACCGAAGATAACAAATAGAGATCAATGTCATCTCTTTATAATGAATACAATTTTAAGAGAATACATATGCCAGAAGTGGTGTTAATCAAATGTGGATTCTAAAAAATTCTAAAGAACTTTTAGTAAACTTGAAATCGCAAAACTTTTCCCAAATCAATAACATTAAAACCTATGACTTTTCAACACTATACACGACCATTCCTCACGATAAATTAAAGTCTGGACTTTTTGACATCATAGATAGTTGCTTCTTCAACAAAAACGGAAAACGGAAATATTCATATTTAGTGATCAGTCATTCAAAAACTTACTTTGTTAAACACCACTCTGATTACACGCACAAGTACTCTGAAGTTGAAATACAAAATATGCAAGAGTTACTCATTGAAAATATCTTCGTGGTCTTTGGTGATCAGGTCTTCCAACAGTCTATTGGAATTCCCATGAGCACGAATTGTGCTCCTTTGTTAGCTGACCTGTTTCTATATTCATATGAAGCAGAATTTATTCAAAACCTTCTACGCGAGAAGAAAAAATCTCTCGCGTTGGCCTTCAATTCGACATTTAGATACATCGATGACGTTTTGTCTATTAACAATGATAGCTTTCATTCGTATGTCGATTTGATATATCCCTATGAGCTCGAAATAAAGGACACCACAGAGTCGTCCACTTCTGCTTCATACTTAGATATTTTATTGAACGTAGACATTAAGAGCAAACTGAGAACTCAACTATATGACAAACAGGATGATTTCAGCTTCTCCATTGTCAACTTCCCATATTTATGTAGCGATATTCCATTATCACCTGCATAAGGTGTTTATATCTCTCAATTGATTCGATATGCAAGAGCTTGTTCAGCGTAGAGTCAGTTTTTAAATCGAGGTTAGCTACTGACAAATAGGTTGATGGTACAAGGTTTCAACAGTCTCGATTGAAGTCAGCATTTCGCAAATTCTATTGTCGTTATAACGATCTAGTTCAATACAACCTCGCATTGGGTCAAATGCTGTCTGACGTGTTTCATACCGATTGTTAGGCCGTTCTTGGCACTCTGATTTTGACTGCGGATGACTCCGTTTACCTGATGAAGATATAGGGCTGAGGGAGGGTGTGACCGGTCAACAAGGGATGCTTACTCCTCCTAGGCACCTGATCCCACCTCTGGTGTGTCCAGGGATCCGTGTTTGCCCAACTATCTATTTTGTATTGCGTATAAGAGTTATGAGATTGATCACTGTTTGTTTAGTTTTAAAGAAATCAATTTCCCAAACATCCTATATGATATGCTTTGAAATGTGAAATTGATGGCTGATGGTACTTATGTTCGATATATAATCGATATTTCATGTACCATAACTTTTCAAAAGAATTAAGGCCAGCGGATACATTTATGACAAACAGGATGATTTCAGCTTCTCCATCGTCAACTTCCCACATTTATGTAGCAACATTACATTATCACCTGCATATGGTGTTTATATATCTCAACTGATTCGATATGCAAGAGCTTGTTCTGGGTATAGTCAGTTTTTAAATCGAGGTAAGCTACTGACAAACAAGTTGATGGTACAGGGATTTCAACAGTATCCATTGAATTCAGCATTTCGCAAATTCTATGCTCGTTATAACGATCTAGTTCGTCAATACAACCTCGCATTGGGTCAAATGCTGTCTGACGTGTTTCATGCCGATTGTTAAGCCGTTCTTGGCACACTGATTTGACTGTGGATAACTCCGTTTACCTGATCAGGATATTGGGCTCACGGCGGGTGTGACCGGTCAACAGGGGATGCTTACTGCTCATAGGCACCTGATCCCACCTCTGGTGTGTCCAGGGGTCCGTGTTTGCCCAACTATCTATTTTGTATTGCTTGTAGGAGTTATGAGATTGATCACTGTTCGTTATCTTCACCTTGCATTTAACAATTCCAAGAAAAAAACATCTGTATGTAAAACTTATACGGTACCAATTTTGATGCACCAGATGCGTATTTCGACAAACAATGTCTCTTCAGTGATGCTCAACCGAAATGTTTGAAATCCAGAATAACTATGAAGTTTTAGATATAAATATATATGTATCAAAGGAATTTTTCAATAATGTACATGTACAAACTCATATCTTCATTAAATTTGAGAGGGGGATTTTCGAGGATTTCATTTCTTATACGCTCATCAGATACGGTGGATCGCATTATGATACAGCTTTTTGCTTTTGTCCATCTGTCAACAACTTGTGAGCCACATGAAACAGTATCTATAAGATCATTAACTCTGGTACACATGTTTCTACTGAATGGAGAAAGAAGATACAGTTTTTCAAAATCATAGGTTAGAGGTAACTTACATGGCTAAAAGTAGATAGAAACAGAAATGATAAGGCAAGTATAACCAACTTAATACGCATAGTTTGCCAATACAACCTATTATTTGGTCAAATGCTGTCTGACGTGTTTCATACCGATTTTATAATACCGTTCTTGGTACACTGATTTTGACTACGGATTACACCGTTTATCTGATCAGGATATATTGCTCGCGGCAGGTATGACCGATCCACATGGAGATGTTTACTTCTCCTATGCACCTAATCCCACCTCTGGTATAACCAAAGGATCTGTGTTTGCCCCACGTTTCATTTTGTATGGCTTGTAAGAGTTATAAGATTGATCGCTGTTTGTTATGTTCACCTTTTATGCGCCCTTCATCGATCAATGGCTTGTGAAAGTAGTGTTATATATTATTAAAGACTCAACTTTTAGGGGCCAAATTTATTCATCATGGACAACATTTAAACCCAAGTTGACAAATTCCCGCTTCTTATATGTTTTAGGCACCATTGTCCAAATGTAGCGAGGAAAGCGAATACGAAATAGGCAATTGTGAGTAAATTATATTAATATTCAATACAGTATATTCATGAATGAAAAATAAATCAAATATATATAGTTCAGTGACGAGCCCCGCCATCGACAATTCATTCATCTGTCACCACCAGACGCAGTACATCTTGGAATGGGTTTTTCACAAAATGGTCTTCAGTGTCGATACAAGTCTTTCAGAAGAAATTGTTGCTCAAACAATATTTGTATGAAAGCAGGTGAATACCGTTGACATATTTAATTTCCTTTAGAATAATTTTGCTGTTTATGTTGTAAACACCCTCACTTGCTTCAGCTATGATACTGTTACAACACACACGCTATTTATAGATTAGTTGTTCGATGAGGCATGCTGTTGGTAATACCCATTCATTAACGAATCTTTATTCAATGATATGTCTAACAGTGGGTCATTACATTGTTTCACGAAAGCCTTATCATGGTCAAAGCTTTATTTCGTAAACAATTTTTCAATGAATTTACACAGAAATCCGACATACTGTTGGAAACATGGATCTTGCCGTTGCCATGCTCGATATTCAAAGGGAACATCAGGATATGAAATTCTTCAATATGTTACATGAATACCAAATACAAACAATAATTACATCCCCCAAGCTGTACGGAAGACCATCAACCACGTGACCGTATACTTAACAGTATATTGAAAGCCCAGGTGTGATATCACCTGAAGAATGGCGTGTATACTTGCACAGCGCAGGTGGATTTATGGTTGTGTTAAAATGACATTAAATGTAACAAGGATGGGTCTCTTCTCAGCGGCATGATCTGCATTTTGTCGTGTTAAGGTAGCTCATTACATCAATAATTTATTCAATGGCTCGTTAAATTACATGTTTGAATTTACTATCGAAATCAAAATCCATATGATGGATCAAATCACAGTAATATTTGGACTCCAGAATCTCTTATATGCAAACAATACACCCTTTTATCAGTGTGGAAAAAATCAGAAAACATCCTATAATTCAATTGAGGCTTGTATTACTTTTTCGATGCTTAAACAAGCCATCAAATGAAAGGCAAAGATTACGAACAGTGATCAATCTTATAACTCTTATAAGGAATACAAAATGTAGACGAACCCCTGCACATACCAGAGTTCGGTTTACGTGCCTAGGAGGAGCGAGAATCCCCTGTCGATCAGTCGCACCCTGTGAGCCCGATAAGATAAGTCGACCGTTGAATTAAAACCACAAAATTAGATTTTGATTGAACCACCTTTTAGGAATACAAACATTACGTGAAAGAAATGGAAGTTTAGTGTAATGAGGCACTTTGATAAAAATATCTATTGTCTTAAAACGAATTTCACGATTTTGATAGTAATCATTCTTAATTAAACTGAAGTTATGCATTTATTAACTTTGATTCAAGTCTTTAAACATTTAACACTAAAGTACATAGTCAGCCGTCAGGCAAAATCGTTCCTTGTTCTTTGTTATTGATTATCAGAATCAGAATTTCCTCAACATCTTCCATCTTTAAAAGTGGATTGATACCCCATTTGTAGTACAACATTCAATGGTAAATAATACATGTTATAAATTAAATTTCATAAAATATTTTTGTGTTCTTGATGAACATTGTTAAATGTATAGCTGACTTGAGGTTGACATCTTATGTATGTAGACTTAATCCGTGTTACAGTGTACAATCAATGTCCGTTTTTTCGAAAACTGGTTAACTTTAACATTGTGGTTGATCTTATCATAGTGTTAATCCACAACTAAGTGATCAGCTAGACCAATAGTTAATTTCTGTTTTTTAAAAGCAATTTAACAGAGTGGTTAGCTACCATTATGTTAACCGAGTTCACCATTTCGCAAATTCTTTGGTCGTTATAACGATCTAGTTCGTCAATACAACCAATCATTGGGTCAAATGCTGTCTGACGTGTTTCATACCGATTGTTAGGCCGTTCTTGGCACACTGATTTTGACTGCGGATAACTTCGTTTACCTGATCAGTGTGTTACCGATCGACAGGGAATGCTTACTCCTCCTAGGCACCTGATTCCACCTCTGGTATGTCCATGGGTCCGTGTTTGCCCAACTCGCTATTTTGTTTTGCGTATAGGAGTTATGAGATTGATTATTGTTCGTTATCTTCACCTTTCATGCTAATCATTTAATTACCTATAATGCACATTTACTTTCTTTGTACACAAGAAGAAGTCAGGGTTAAAACAAATATTTCAAGTTCTTTGTGGGGGATAGCTGTTGAAATGTTCATGTATTTGTTAGTTTTAGATATACAAGGCCGGTGTGAGCGGTCGACAGGGGATGTTTACTCCTTCTAGGCACCTGATCCCACCTCTGGTATATCTAGGGATCCGTTTTTGCCCAACTGTCTATTTTGTATTGCTTATAGGAGTTATGAGACTGATCACTACTCGTTATCTTCATGACAGTAACTGTGGATCATACATTTATTCTCGTACAAATGCATTCACTAGTCTATTAAATTTCAATAATCATAAAGGTATATAATATTATAGGTCGAAGTCTAGTTGAGAAAAACGGTGTTTAAGTTTTAGAAAGCAGGCTCTTTGCATAGTTTATCAAAGTGAGGAGTATGCAAGGACTGGGACAAACTTCCATCTCAATTGTCTGAAAGAATTTGTCAAGCTAACACAAAATAATATACACCCCCCTAAAATGAGTTTTCTCTCCGGGCCTAACCTCAAATCCTAATTTAGATGATGGGGATGGAGGCAAAGGTGAATCTTTTATCATTACAATATATTCAACTGCCAATGAATAGTGCTTCGATATGAAAAAGTGGGGGAGGGTTGTGTGTCAGACTTTGCATGAAAAATTAACTGTAAACGTACGCTGTCGGAGGGGGGGGGGGTTACATGTCTTGAAAATCAATTCAACAATTAAAAAAATATGGTTTTCTACATTGTTTGATTTATAATCGGACAAAATTTTTGAAAGGGGTTTAACGGCAATGCTATAAAATATGTAAATTTTCTTCTATATTGTTCTCTTAATCTGTATATTTTTTTTTTTATCAAAACAGTTAACATATTTATGAAGAAAATGATAAATAACCTCTTAATAGTATGTTCCCATATCTCATATATCTTTAACACTTCATAATCACCTCTTGCAAGAAGGAAGAGGTCCTAAGGACCAATTCTATCCCTGATCCCCACGGGACTAGTCTAAGCATTATTCTGGTATAAATATTTGATACAAATGAATCTGAAAAGGTATCCGACCTTGTCAATCCTATCAAATTTACATTTAAGACATGTTGACGGTTTTACTGTTTCTGGTATGTATTGACATGCCCTATATATTGCGTTTATGTTTATTGGATTAATTATGAATATCAATTAAGGTATTACAAAATTTTTATACCGATTGTAACGTTCAGAATATACATTTAACAACAAAAAAGATTACCTACACACCCAGTGTGAAAATTTACGGAGTTTGGGGTAAGAAATTTAATTTGAACAACGTTTTAGTAAAAACGAATGGCATTGGGCACTAAGGACCGTTTAGTTTAACCTATTCCCTGAACAATTACATTCATTTTTCCGCCAATACAAATTATTTCAAGTTTCAATAGCAATATTAAGACGTTTTAAAACGGTCACGGAATAACAGTCATCATCAATTATATAAAATATGACTTGATTTTCAGTCCTTTTGTGGATTACGTGTTTTGAATGATTTTCTGAAGTTTCCTTCGTCATAGTTTGTATGATTGTTTGTAATTATATGTAAATTTAATTTTGTCACATCTACAGATAAATGTGTTTTCCCTCTTGTTCTTAATAATTTCAGGAAATTCCACACAAAGCCTATTTAAATACAAGTAAGAGATTTGTAGGAACGTATAGCTAAAATACAACACGATGAAGTGAGCCTGTATGTTTCTGATTGTTGCTTTGGTGGCTTTGACAGTAATAGAGCAGAGTGATGCAAGTAAGTACGACTTAGAATTCTTTTACTTATTTTATGAAGATAAGCACAACTTCATATTATTTTATGTATAGTAAAATGTAGTTTCCTTTTAGCTCTTACGAGTTTATTGTTATTTCGACCACAGAATTTGTAAAATGCTGACTTTAAACGAGACTATTGAAACCCCTGTAACATCAACTTATTTGTCAGTAGCCTGCATCGAGTTATGAAACACCCTTTGCATTTTATTACCCATAATTCAACACTCCCTTCCTGGAATTTATTTTTGTAAATTTTGTAGCTGAAATGAAAATATTGAAAATCCGATACTACCACAATCTTAAGTAATGGAATTGAAGGTAGCATAACAATATACATGTGTATTAACCCAAACCACAGGAAAAAATTCAAGTACGTATTTAAATGAAATAGTGAAGGTAAATAATAGAGATCAATGCCATGTTTTTATAATGAATACAAATTTAAAAGAAGGGAAAAACGCAGACCCCTGAACACATAAAACACAGAAATATGCCCTCAAACAGAAAGCCGTCACTACCAGGAAGATTTTCTTGGGAATTCTTACTTAACCATTCGGGTCTGAATTAAACGATTTGATTTAACTGAGTATGTTTTCATTGATTTTGTTCAGGCTATGGACGGCGATATCCTACCCCCTGGCCTTTGAGATGCTGTGTATGTTTTAGGGCCCCCTGTCCCTGTCTTCCCCTTGACCACCCTATTTGTAGGTGGCAGGACTGATATTGTAAGTATACTTCATTAAGTGGCAACAGTGCTTTAATTAACATACCTTTTCATTTCCACATGTATGGTTGGCATTTCCTTTTCAACAGAATAAGAAAGATCCTATTGTAAATTTGATAAAATTAATTTTAACATTGTTTGAAAAGTCAACACTGTAATATTTCTAACATAATTATATTTCCTTTTATTAACAGGAGCACTAAGGGACACCGGAATGAAGACAATATAGGGGACGTTCTCTAAAATGAAATGATTAAAAACTCTACGATTTGTTTGTATTTCTTAAACCCACAAATGATTTTTACTAGACAATAAATTCCCTATGCTTATTTCTGTGCGTTATGTTCATATCAAAATATATTTGGGCGGCAGGGTGGCATATTTCAACATACTTGTGGAAAATAAATGAATTCATTTTGTATAGAACACTTGACTGCTGTGATCATCGTGTTCACCATTGGTTGATTATAAGGAACGTATTTTAAGTATTTTTAAATTATGGGTATTTTACGGGTATTGGAGAAATGTATACGCATATTGATTACATGCTATATACATTTCACCACACAATACTGCAGGCGAATCTAATCACTAGGACTATCATCGTCGGATACGCACGATTGATTATCATTGTTTTTTCTCCATCACACTTGGGTCCATTCATACCAATTCGCTCCTTCTCATGCAAGGTGAAGATAACGAACAGTGATCAATCTCATAACTCCTACAAGCAATACAAAATAGATAGTTGGGCAAACACGGACCCCTTGACACACCAGAGGTGGGATCAGGTGCCTAGGAGGAGTAAGCATTCCCTGTTGACCGGTCACACCCGCCGTGAGCCCCATATCCTGATCAGGTAAACGGAGTTATCCGCAGTCTAAATTAGTGTGCCAAGAACGGCTTAACAATCGGTATGAAACACGTCAGACAGCATTTGACCCAATGCGAGGTTGTATTGACGAACTAGATCGTTATAACGACCATAGAATTTGCGAAATGCTGACTTCAATCGAGACTGTTGAAATCCCTGTACCATCAACTTGTTTGTCAGTAGCTTACCTCGATTTAAAAACTGACTATACCCAGAACAAGCTCTTGCATATCGAATCAGTTGAGATATATAAACACCATATGCAGGTGATAATGGAATATTGCTACATAAATGTGGGAAGTTGACGATGGAGAAGCTGAAATAATCCCGTTTGTCATACAGTTGAGTTGTCAGTTTGCCGTTAATGTCTACTTTCAATAAAATATCTAAGTATGAAGCAGAAGTGGACGACTCTGTGGTGTCCTTTATTTCGAGCTCACAGGGATATATCAAATCGACATATGAATGAAAGCTATCATTGTTAATAGACAAAACGTCATCGATATATCTAAAAGTCGAATTGAAGGTCACAGCGAGAGATTTTTTCTTCTCACGTAGAAGTTTTTGAATAAATTCTGCTTCATGTGAATATAAAAACAGGTCAGATAACAAAGGAGCACAGTTCGTGCTCATGGGAATTCCAACAGACTGTTGGAAGACCTGATCACCAAAGACCACGAACATATTATCAATGAGGAACTCTAGCATATTTTTTATTTCAACTTCAGAGTACTTGTGCGTGGAATCAGAGTGGTGTTTAACAAAGTAAGTTTTTGAATGACTGATCACTAGATATGAATATTTCCGTTTTCCGTTTTTGTTGAAGCAACAACTGTCTATGATGTCAAAGAGTCTAGTCTTTAATTTATCGTGAGGAATGGTCGTGTATAGTGTTGAAAAGTCTTAGGTTTTAATGCTATTGATTTGGGAAAAATTCTGTGATTTCCACTTCTGGCATATGTAGTCGCACAGTAAGTTTGAAGATTCTCCTTCACAGCTGTTAACATTTTCGTGAGGAGCAAAGATAGGGGCTTGGTAGAGCACTTACTGGATCCAGCAATGTGTCTTTGTTTGTAAGGGTTTTTATGTAGTTTAGGAATCCAGTATAGGTACGGTAACTCATATTCATTTGACCCATTGACTGGAATATTAAATGTGTCTAAAACTGAAGCATGGTTTTGAAAAATTTCGTCTTTTGAAAGAGCAGTTGGAGTATAAGTATGATTACCAAAAGTGGAATTAATGCCAAGTTCGTTTAAAATACAGTTGTAATAATGAGCCTTACAAACAAAGACAATGTTGTTACTAGCTTTGTCAGCTGGAACCATGTTTTCATCCAAATAAAGAGTCTTTAGTGTCCGATCAAATTAATCTATATGGAAACGAGACTGTTAATTTTGTCTTCAAAGACAATGCGACTTTAAACTTGACATTACAGCAATATTGGCAATCTGTTGCGAATGGGCTCCTCAATCTGTTCCTTTTTAAATCATGGTCGATACAGGTGTAATGACAATAATAAAATGAAGCGCCTCTAAGAGATTTATTGGACACGTTTTTGGTCTTTCCCGAGCGACCAATAAAACTGCGTAATGAATTATTCATGAGACAAGTCGATTGGAATGAATGGACCCAAGGATGGCTAATATAGAGAGGAAGTTCCATATTAATTTATGCTGGTGTTGTGAAGAGGTTGTCCTTGCGTTCTGATCACACAAGTATAAAATTTATACTGACAAAAATTATATATTATTCTGGATCACAAGGAATAAGGCCAACATTTTGTGAGGTCGTGAAAATAATTTAGTACAATAGAAAAATACTTTGAAAATGTGAAACTTATACGTTACCAATTTTGATGCACCAGATGCGCACTTCGACAAATAATGCCTCTTCAGTGATGCTCAACCGAAATGTTTGAAATCCGAAATAACTATGAAGTTTTAGAGCTAAATATAGCCAAAAACAGCGTGCCAAAAAAGTGGAGCCAAATTCGTCCAAGGATAATAGCTATGCATGAGGGAGATAATCCTTAATTTTGAAATGAATTTCTAAATTCTATAACAGCAATTAAATATACATCCGTATTTTCAAGCTAGTAACGAAGTACTTAGCTACTGGTCTGTAGAGACCCTCGGGGACTAACAGTCCACCAGCAGAGGCCTCGACCCAGAGGTCATAATGTAAAACTTATTCGGTACCAATTTTAATGCACAGGATGCGCATTTCGACAAATAATGCATCTTCAGTGATGCTCAACCGAAATGTTTGAAATCCGAAATAACTATGAAGTTTTAGAGCTAAATATAGCGAAAAAACAGCGTGCCAAAAAGTGGAGCCAAAATGTGTTTCAATACAAAGTCAAAAATACTTAGTAAAATTACACGAGTAAATTGATAGACAAAAAACGATAGAAACAGAACTTATAATGGTAAGATAATCAAACTTACTACATATTTCAACCATAATAGAGAGAATGTATAAAATCATGGTACATTATTTCAGTGTGTGACTGTTCATCCATAAGCACATTGTGGAATGTATAAAAAGAGGAGACATTTCTCTGTGGAATTCAAAACCTTATTTTACTGTCTTTAGATAGGTCAATTCAACATTCATTTGTTAACTCTAGAATTTAGAATGTCGTAACCGTCAGTTGATATTTCAGAAGTCTCAATCAAATGCTTAAAGTCAATATTGAACACTTTACAGAGGCTGATTTAATAAAGACACGAGAACTTAGTTTTATTCAGAATGTTTATTGCAATGTGGGTCAACCTGGTGATTTCATGCAGCTTTTTATATCTTTATTTGATATATAAAGACCGATAACTCTCATTCGTATTTGGTTAGAAAATTAGAAGCTAAATAATTAGAAATGCATCACACGTTGATATTGCTGATGAATGCAATATCTTTAGTTTTTAAACCAGATATAAAAGATTTTGTAAGTGTTGTGAAAAATTTCGAAAAAGTTCTCTTAGAATATTTAACGTTTTCCATTGAAAGTGTAGGCTTGTAAAGTTTGATAACACAGCTGATGAAGATAGTAAATTAGTATATGTTTGCTAATTAGAGGAACTGAATTTAAAGTAGAAGGAAATTCTATAATGAATTATATACAACACAGTGTGTAAATCAATCTTTTAATAAAACCATTACAATAGAACCGAAATTGTTTTGACACAAAGAAAGGACTGGTGCCATAAAAATGAACCCAAAAGGTAAAAATTCCACATATTAAGTTTTTCCTTGAATCACATTCTGTGTAATTTTCTCTTCACAAAAATACAAGTTACATGCTCATCACGTTAATTAACTTTTATGAAAAATTTGTGACACATTTGTAAGAACATTAACAACGTCAACCTAAAGGAATTGTAACGTCAGTTGACGTCAAACATTATGCTGATTATATTGTCTGTGCACAGGGTCAGTTTCTGTTACACACGAATTAAAAACGTTATTCTTTGTTCTTATGTCTTGGAGGAACAGAAATCTTTTATAGATATGGTAAGTATTATTTCCATTCCAACGATCGGAAAACTTAAACTCGCACTGAAGATGCAGACTTAATTTTACCATTAAGATTAATTTCAGATTTATGTAATCATTGTACCGGAACACGTGAAGATAATGAACGGTGATCAATCCTATGCAAATAACGAACAGGGATGAATCTCATAAGCAATACCAAATAGATAGTTGGGCAAACACCTATAAATCACACAAAGAATACAAAATTAAGAGGAAAGCAAGCACGGACCCCTGGACACACTAGAGGTTTATAAGTTCTCATATTCAATACAATATATACATGGATGAATAAATAAGATAAAACCTTATGGAGAAATAAGTGGAATAAATAGATACAGTTCAGTGACGATCCTCTTCAGGGACAAATCCTTCCCTGTGTGGGGGTCCCACTGCAAGCAAAATATAAAAATAAAACTGTATATAAGTACTAAAGATATTCAAGTAAAATATCAGAAAAGAAACATCAGGAAACAATGCATGGGATTTGAGGTTGATGAGTCGAACGTTCTGTTAAAACATGGCAAGCGGGTGTTGGGCGATTCGGAGCTGGAAGACGTATTGAACAGCATACACAATCAATTGAATGGTGGGTACATGAAAATATACAAAACGTAAGTGTATAATGAAAGGGAGGGTTACATGTAACGTTGACTTTGAGTTAACACAATCACAGTTGTATTTTGTTATGTGCCAGAACAAACCCTTAATAGAGCGCAGCGGAATGTACTAACAAAAGGTGATTAAACTATTAATAATATTTATTTACAATTAATAATTAAAAGATAATTATAACAATAACAAAATATTAACGTACGGTAGTTGAATAATAAACCCCAAACAGAATTTACACATACAAAAATAGTAATTCCAAAACCGTAGTTCCCAGTACACATTGTAATAATCCAGAGTGCATAAAAAGTGTCTAAACAGAGCTTTTTTCTATCCGAAGAATTTCAGTGTATATTTAATGGGAATGGATTTTCTGGTACAATCTTGAAAGACCATGATGCAGCCATTACGTAATCTTACTACTAAAATAGCATACTCTAGAACAATCTAGGTCACAGATGTCAATAAATAAATATCACTTTCTAAAGCTATCTAGGTCACAGGTGTCAATAAAATAAACATAACTTTCTAGAGCTATCTAGGTAAAAAAGCAATACCCAACACATGGTTGTGTTAACTCTGAATAGTTTCTAAGGGGAATGATATTTAATGCTGAAGGGAGGGGTGGTGGTGGCAGAATTTGGAAATTTAGTGTTGTGGTATGATATTCGAAATGTCGAAATGCCCTAAACGTGTCTTCTGATTGAATCGTTCGATAATTTTGTTAGGGAAGATTACAACGAAACATTGTATATATATTTAGAGTCATTATTCAATGAAATGTGAAGAAAACGAACAGTGATTAATCTCATAACTCCTGTAAGCAATACAAAATAGAGAGTTGGGCAAACACGGACCCCTGAATATACCAGAGGTGGGATCAGGTGCTTAGGAGGAGTAAACATCCCCCGAAGACCGGACACACCCACCGTGAGCCCTATATCTTCATCACGTAAACGGATTTATCCGTAGTCAAAATCAATGTGCCACGAATGTTGAATATCACTCCACCACTTGTCTGATATATGGACTGTACAGAAAACATTTTGGACATTAATTGTAATTTTCAATGCTGAAATTTGACCCCATCAGAACTGATCTCTAAGGATCATTCATAACAAAGGTGAAAAATGCAAGCTGATGTGGGTAGTTAATTAACGGTCTGGGAAGAAATTTGATCAAACATCGCTTGAATATTGAAGGTGGGACTTTTTTAACGCAGACACTATTTCTTGCCGTACCGGAATGAGGGGATTTACCGTTTTTTTAACTGACAGATCTTGCTCCCGTATTTGTGTTTCTGCGGAATTAATGTTTTCGCTTCTGCGGGATAGTATTTTTAAAAGATATTTCCAAAATTAATGTATAAAATGCGTTCTCAATTGGGGATTGAAGTTATACACGTATTTAGTATTGACTTTCGAGTTGTACAATCTCTAGAAATAAGTCAAACATATTAGCGTAAAAATAAAATTCACCTAATTTTGTAGATACATACAAATTATGTATATCACACATCTTTTTAAAATAAAACTTTGTGAAACTTTGCACATTGAACAACAAGAATTGTTTGTAAATTACATATATGCCCAATTCCTCTCATACTGAAATCCACATATACAATATAGACAAATGAGATGACCTTTGACATTTTGACCTGAACATTGATATCAAAAAGAGAGTTATAACAAACCTGCATACGGAGGTTGTTTAACGACAATGATAGCAATATGTATACCCTCCTCTAAATCCTGTGAAAGAAAAACTCTAACAAAACAAAAAACAAAAAAACAAAATGAACCAAGATCATAAAATTAAATTCAAAAGTTGAGGATTTCCCATTCATAATAAAAATTATTACGTATTTAATATACTGTGCATATGCCTATATATACTAGCGAAAAAAAGAAACCGTGCGTTATAAAATTTAGTATAACTTTTCTATATTTATTGTTTATATTTATAAAATCTAAATAATCGATAAAGGTGATGTATTTGAGCAATATCGGATAGTACCCGACTCAGATGCACGAACTCTTTCATCGTTAGTGAACACATGTTGTTTATTGAAGTGTTCGTACACACAAGTTTTATTCGCCAATACTGTTTGGAGTAAGAAGTGTAAAAGGTTTGTTTGGACACTATTCGTTAAGGAAAGCACTTTAGTTTTGACAAAATTTACCCTTCTGTCATGCCAAGACTCAGCGAAAAGCAACGTAATCGTGCTGTTGGGATGCTTCAAGCTGGAATGGCACAAAATATCGTAGCAAGAAGTTTGGAGTTCATCGGAACACCATCCAGTCATTATGGAGACGTTTCCAACAATCTGGTAACACGACCACGTTCTGGGCGTCCTCGTGTGACGTCGCGTCGACAGGACAACCAAATTAGACCTGTGTACCTGAGAAATCGTGTACAGACAAGAAGTTTGACTGCTCGAAGCATTCCTGGACTTCGACCAATCATTCCAAGAACTGTGCGTAATCGTCTGTGCGAGCACAACATCAGACCAAGGCCAATACTGCTTCAACGT
The DNA here is from genome assembly GCF_947568905.1 of Ostrea edulis. Taxonomy (NCBI): domain Eukaryota; kingdom Metazoa; phylum Mollusca; class Bivalvia; order Ostreida; family Ostreidae; genus Ostrea; species Ostrea edulis. The sequence goes on from NC_079164.1 coordinate 3,743,630, forward strand.
CATCGTATCGCTAGCCTAGCATGGTGTAGACGACATCTGAGATTCAGAATACAGGATTGGACCAATATTCTGTACACTGATGAATCCAGATTTCATTTAGATAACAGTGACGGTCGTTGTAGAGTGTATCGTCGCGTTGGGGAGCGGTACCAGGACGCTTGTGTAGTGCAACGTCGACAATTCGGTGGAGGTAGCGTTATGGTGTGGGACGGAATAACAGCACGTGGAAGAACCCCTCTACAAATTGTCAATGGAAATCTCACCGGCGTACGCTATCGAGACGAAATTATTCAGCGCCATGTGATACCCTTCATACAGACACAGCAAAATCACATCATTCTGCAGCAAGACAGCGCAAGGCCACATGCTGTAGTCAGGGACATTTTTGTTCAACAGAATGTCGATGTCTTGCCAAGGCCAGCTGCTTTCCCCGATTTATCGCCGATCTAGCACGTTTGGGATGAAATGAAACGACGTCTACACCGTTTACCAAATCAGCCAGTGGCATTGGATGATTTAGGCCAGGCTTTAACCAACATCTGGAACAACATCCCTCAGGCATTTCTGAACACTTCAGTGGCATCAATGAGACGCCGTTGTCAAGCATGCGTGAATGCAAATGGTAGTCGCACGCATTATTAACTTTGTCAATTCAAGTTCGAATACCAGTGTCTTTCGAGTGGGCTGAAATTGGCGTTATTCGACGTAAACATTAATGGATTATGAAATGTAACGAATATATTTGCTAACAGTATTGCAAAAAATAAACTTTGTTCATTGGTATTTTTTATTATGTTTTTATATATTTAGTAATGCACTGTTCCCTTTTCCGCTAGTGTATTTAAAATACATGCACATCTTTGTGCAAGGTGAGGATAACGAACAGTAATCAATCTCAAAACTCCTATAGGCAATACAAAATAGATAGTTGGGCAAACACGGACCCCTGGTCACACCAGAGGTGGGATTAGGTGCCTAGGAGGAGTAAGCATCCCCGTTGACCGGTCACACCCACTGTGAGCCCTATATCCTGGTCAAGTAAACGGAGTTATCCGCAGTCAAAATCAGTGTGCCAAGAACGGCTTAACAATCGGTATGAAACACGTCAGACAGCATTTGACCCAATGCGAGGTTGTATTGACGAACTAGATCATTATAACGAACATGTAATTTGTGAAATGCTCACTTCAATCGAGACTGTATGGTGAAAAAAATGTGTATTTTGAAGACCTTGCAGTACCAGGACAAAATTACCTACTTGTAGATTATAGATAGATTAATAACACAACTAGATTAACGAACCGTGGTGCATTCTTTTGGTAATTCGACCGGCTATCACTTCTGTGTAGTTGAACACTGATTGTGTATTATCACTATTGCAACTCGTCTTACGTTTGCTCGGTTTGAAAAGAGTCAATGGTCTGATTTACAATTTACCTCTTTGTATCTAAATGAGCTTGAAATAACCAAACAATGGATTGAATCGACGCTGAATAACAGAAAATGGCTACATTCTTTAATCTTACCGAGAATCTTTGTGTTTCACTGTCTTGCAGCCGCCAGACCGTGTTGTTGACAGTGACGTCATTGTCTCATAATTTCCTGAAATCTAACACGGTTATATATTTTACAACTAATTACTACGTGAACGTTAAATTTTTTACAGTAATGTATATTTTTGCCTAATGACAAATATTAGAAATTGTTTATTTCATGGGATGCTTACTCCTCCTAGGCACCTGATCCCACCTCTGGTGTGTCCAGGGGTCCATGTTTGCCCAACTATCTACTTTGTATTGCTTGTAGGAGTTATGAGATTCATCACTGTTCGTTATCTTCACCTTGCATTCACGTTATGTAATTCGGAATGTTGAACGCTAGTAGAAAAATTTGACTTTTACATGCGTGCATCAGTTTCCAGTATCCCAGGATGCTGACTGTCATGTTATGTGTTAGCTACGACTTTGATAGTGCTGTAGCTTCGAATAACCTTTTGTACTATTTAAACATTTTTATTTCATAAACGATCATGTGACCAACTTCATGTCATATCCAAACAGATATTTACGTTCCAAAGTTTTTGTCTTCAGTTTTTACCAACTGAAATTCTCAGGTAAAAATGAAATGTGAATACCGGTATTATAAGGAATGAATTTCAGTTCTGAAAATACACGAGGGTATGGAAAACGCTTCACATGCATGTCCACATACTTTTACGAAGCACTCGTTACACGCTTCATGAAGTATGCGTCGCAGTTGATATCTTAATGTATATTTCAAAAATAAAAATTTCTTATACAGACTACAACACACAGGGGTCCTACTTTTAGATCTTTTTATCATTATAGGATTCATGAAATTGATCACTGTTCGTTATTTTTACATTTATGGGAGCTATGAAATTGATCATTGTTCGTTATTTTTACATTTATAGAAGTTATGAAATTGATCACTGTTCGTTATTTTTTACATTTATAGGAGTTATGAAATTGATCACTGTTCGTTATTTTTTACATTTATAGGAGTTATGAAATTGATCACTGTTCGTTATTTTTTTTTTTTTTTTTTTTTTTTTTTTTTTACATTTATAGGAGTTATGAAATTGATCACTTTTCGTTATTTTTACATTTATAGGAGTTATGAAATTGATCACTGTTCGTTTTTTTTTTATTTATAGGAGTTATGAAATTGATCACTGTTCGTTATTTTTACATTGATGGGAGTTATGAAATTGATCACTGTTCGTTATTTTTACATTTATGGGAGTTATGAAATTGGTCACTGTTCGTTATTTTAACCTTTTCATGAGATTAATCATCGGTAGTTGTCTACACCCTTTTCGTGAGATTGATCTGTTTGTTATCTTCACTTTTTTATTTAGCCATCAATCAAGAGTCTATGCTGGTGGACACTCTGTTCCCGAGGATACTTGTCACTCGATAGATGTTCCTCTATAGATATACACAATAGAGATACAACACTGGCGGACATATGGTCCGGTATAATAAGGCGTCACTTTGTGGAGTCCGGTATAAAAAGGCGTCACCCTGTGGAGTCCGGTATAAAAAGGGGTCACTCTGTGGAGTCCGGTATAGAAATGTGTCACTCTGTAGAGTCTACCATGGACACAGGCTGTAACAGAATGATTCTTGTCACTCAGATTATCCTTCGATATATCAACGATTTGTCATATGTACAGTCGTCAAGCACGCAGAAATAAAAGGTTATATATCAAAATTAAAGATTGCAATTAAGAGACATTTCCAATGATTCTTTTTTGAATGAAAGGGAAAGATAACGAACAGTGATCAATCTCATAGATTCCATAAGCAATACAAAATAGATATTTGGGCAAACACGAACCCCTGGGCACACCAGAGGTGGGATCATGTTCCAAAGGGGAGTAAGCATTCCCTGTCCACCGGTCACACCCGCCATGAGTCCTATGCCAGAATGTTGAGTATAGAATTGTAAAACCTTTGGTATATGGAGGACGTAGCTTCTGTACCAAAACGTTTGCTAATTTGACTTGACAATCTGCTATCGTTGTTTACGTAATTGAGTTTAACTTTGATGTCGGGAAACTAAGGGATCACAAAATATCGGGGGATAGATTTTAAATCAAACTCTCTATAAACACTTCTATTTACCAAGAGCATTCCATCTTGTCCATGGAACATCATACCAACAACCGTACTTTAATTGATTGATACCCACACATCCAATTTTGTTGGTAAACAACTTGGTGTTTAAAAAAAGATCGATGTTTTCAGGTATGTTATAAAAGAAAGCTGAAGATAACAAACAGTGATCAATCTTTTAACTTCTACAAAGGTGGAGATAACGAACAGTGATCAATCTCAGAACTCCTATAAGCAATAAAAAAGAAAGAGTTGGGCAAACACAGACATGCATAACATGCATGATATTAAATTAATTTCAACTATTTTTTGCATTCTTATATACCTGGCATGAGAATTCATCTTATAGATGACCTAGTCACTTGGTGATCAAACATGTAACAACCACCTAGTTATTGAATATACGTTGATGTAAGGACTAGCATAACCACACCTTCCCCAAAGTACAAATTCTAACTTAGCTGTGTTTATTCAAATGGCTCTGGATAGTACTTGGGATTGAAAAGACTTGTCAAATTATTCAAAATTGAAACCACACTTGTTGCAATGTATAAACAGGTTCTTTGGTGATTCCTAGATTATGATCACAACTTTTTTTGAAATGAAAAGACTTGTAAAGTTTATGAATTTATCACGACAAAAATAGATATGGTGCAAGAATAGTTATTAGCAAATAATAAGCTTTGCCGTGAAAATGAATATAACCAGAGAGGAATGTAAAATTTACCCAAAATAGATAACCAGAATAACGAAAAATATGCACCGTAACAATAAAACAAATATAAGTTAAGACATTAATGAGCTTCCATACGCTGTCAACAACATATAGTTTGCAACACCAACGTGCTCCACACACCTCAAAGTAATACAGTTCAAAGGTAAATATAAATGCTGAGGTAGTCTAGATATATAACTACTAACTATGAAAAATATACAGGTAAGGGATAACTCATTCTACCATAAACCAAAGTAAACCTCTCTCTGCTAGGATATCTACCCTGATCCAAAGTAAACCTCTCTCTGCTAGGATATCTACATTGTCAAGATAAAAATCTAACTCCTAAAACCAAAACATGTTTCCCAGCTCTTCGTTAGTTTTACTTACTGCAATTAGAAAACCCCTAATCTAATCGAACACGAAGTTCCTGTAAAAAGCCGTTCTTGATCCTAGCAGAGAGAGAGAGAGAGAGAGAGAGAGAGAGAGAGAGAGAGAGAGAGAGAATACCTCGAGTGTCACGCTTTATATAAGACTGACAAACAATAAGATACTAAAAATAAACGCTCAATCTTATAAGTCAGCATTAATGAAATTGCAGAATACGAATTACGTTTGGAAAAACTGACAACATTGTTGATATATTGAAATAATTAGAGGAATGAAAGGTAAACATTTGTAATACAAAATCGATAACTTTGTACGCTTTCAAAACGACTTCAGAAGTGAATATCTGTATACTAGACGTAATATATAAACTTTAAAACTAAACTTGTGACATATTAAGACATGTAAACATCAAAATTGTCACATACGTATACAACATATACAACCAATGAAATTGCAGAATACGAATTACGTTTGGAAAAACTGACAACATTGTGGATATATTGAAATAATTGGAGGAATGAATACAAAATTATGAACTTTGTACGATTTTAAAACTTGAATAAATTTCTACTAGACGTAATATATAAACTTTAGAACCAACAATCCGACATATGACATGTAGACATCAAAATTGCCAAATACGTATATAACATATACAACCAAAGCAATAAAAATTGGTTTCCAAACAATGATAAAATCTAGTAATTCCAAACACAGTTGACTATAATCAGAATATTAGTCACTTCCACAAATATGATAAACAAATAAAACTAAAAACGTATTTTGTCTTGTCAAATCTATCAAATTTTCATTTAACACATGTTGAGAGTTTCACTGTTCCAGATCTGTATTGGCATTCCATATGTATTGCAGTTTGATATATGAGCGTTCATGCATTGAATTTCTCTCTACAGCCCAGTAGCTAAGTACTACATTACTAGCTTGAAAATACGGATGTATATGTAATTGCTGTGATAAAATTTAGACATTCATTTCAAAATTAAGGATTATCTCTCTCATGCATAGCTCTTATCCTTAGAAGAATTTGACTCCATTTTTTTTGGCACTCTGTTTTCCCCTAACATAGCTCTTAGGGCCTACAAGATTACTGTTGTTTCGGATTTTAAAAAAATTCGGTTGAGCATCACTGAAGAGACATTATTTGTCGAAATGCACATCTGGTGCATCAAAATTGGTACCGTATACTTTTTACACGGCGGGTGTACTGGTCAACAGGGGATGCTTACTCCTCCTAGGCACCTGATCCCACCTCTGGTGTGTCCAGGGGTCCGTGTTTGCCCAACTATCTATGTTTTATTGCTTATAGGAGTTATGAGATTGATCACTGTTCGTTATCTTCACCTTGCATTGATATCAATTGAGATCATTATCAAACTCTGATACCAAATGTAACATTTAACGTACACTTAGAATATCCAAATAAAAAAAAATAATTACCTACCTATCCAGCGTGAAAATTGACGATCAGATTATAGGTTACAAGCACATTCATTTATGGCAAAATTATTTCAAAATGTCATAAGCAATGTTACTAGGTTTTAAACTTATCATGGAATAACCGTAAGGTATTAATTACAAGAAATATTACTTCAATGTAGTCGTTTTGTAAATTGCGCATTTTGAATAATTCAAGGACGTTTCATCCTTAAATGTTTGTAATTATATGTAAATTCAACTTCATCAAATTGACAGATAAACGTTTTTCCCCACTTTTTGTTGATCTTAAATTCAGGAAATTCCACACAAAACATGTCCAAAAACAGGTCGGAGATACGTATAGCTAAAATACTAGTACAACACGATGAAGTGGACCTGTGTGTTGCTGCTTGTTACTTTGGTGGTTTTAACAGTTATAGAACAGAGTGATGCAGGTAAACCATTTTAGAATTGTTTTAGTTATTCATTTCAAACAGGTGAGCAAAACGTAGAATTGCTTTATATATGAACAAGTAAAAGTAACGAACAGTGATCAATCTAATGAATCCTAAAATGATAAGGTTGTGCTTGCAAATGAGATCACTATAATGACAACAGAATTTGCAGAATGCTGACATAGTACAGGTTTGAACGTAACTTGTGATGAATAATTTAGATCTTGTATCATTTATGTGTCAGTGTGTTATGTTCCATATTCTGCTTCAGAATATCAAATTCAGACATTTACATTTGACAAATTTAAACGTTACAAACGTGACATTTCAAATTGAAGTCGATACAACAGATCACAAAAATATAATTCTTTTTTAGCCAGATTTGGTTTCGTAAAAATTAAAAAATATTGTGAAATTAATTCAAAATCAAAAGTTCAACATGTTACTTTCTGCGATAGGTACACGGTACATGTAGACATTAATATACCTACCAAGCTGTCAATCATCGTATGAGTCTCTTGATTAACCAATTTCAATCAAATTATCCCTGTAAAGCACTACAGTTCGCATCTATCAAATATATGGCGTTCCCTACGCACATCAATTTGATTCATTTGATATTGTTTTCATGTGTTGTGTATTGGTATTTGCACTGAATTGACCTGGAGAGATGTAGAAAGTAATGTTTATTTCATTGACACCAGTGATCGAGATTGTTCCAGGCTCCGCGTTATGCTTAGTAGAAATATTACGTAATAGTAGAATCATTGTCTTTCACGATTGTACTAGAAATTCCATTCCTATTATATATACACACTGACATTCTTTTATCAGAGGTTATTTAAGTTACCTTGGTTAAAGAAAAGTGAAAAAACGTACTTTTGATATCTTTGATAGCCAATTTAGATACATACTCGCAATTTCTAAAACTAGATTGATATTTACACACTGAAATAAACATCGATTTGCAAAAGCTTGTTTCAATGGCAACGTGATGGTTGCCATCTGAAATATATCATTTAGTAACTAGGGCACCTTAACAGCCATCATGATAAATATAGACATTTTCTGAATGGAGGTCAAACTGGCCCATATCATATACACTCCAATGTGAATTTTCGGTTGTTTTTGTTCAGGCCCTAGAAGGACAATTCCTACCCAATGGCCTTTCGAATGCTGTGATTGCTTTAGATCTCCCTGTATCTGCGTTCTCCCTTACGTACCTGAGTGTGAATTCCATGGGTAATATTCTAAGGAAGCTTCATCACCCCATTATTTACACGTACCTGGACCAATCTTGTAAGTATACTTCATTAAGTGGTAACAGTGTTTTAATTAGCATACCTTTTAATTTTCACTGAATAGTTGACATTTTCACTTAAATAGAATAGGAAGCAACATCGAATTGCAACTTTGATATAATTCGTTCAGCAATGTGTGAAAAGTGAACATGCAGATAAATGTAGACTATGTAACTTACTTGATAGATTTATATTTCTTTTTATTTACAGGAGGGTCAACGGAAAACGAAATTATGACAATTGTAGGTTCCTTTAAAATAAAAGGCTAACCGTTTTGTAATTTGTTGTATGATTTAAAACCACAATAGATTTCCTGTGTTTGATTTTCGTGCTTTATGCTCAAATAAAAATATATTGAATGGTAGGATGGTATATTTCAACATGCTAATGCAAACAAAATGAATTCATAATCTTTTATAGGAACCCCTGAGAACAGTAAATATAACTCCGTTTATCTGGTCAGGATATAGGGCTCACGGCGGGTGTAACCTGTCGACAGGGGATGCTTACTCCTCCTCCGCACCTGATCCCACCTCTGGTGTGTCCAGGGGTCTGTGTTTGCCCAACTATCTATTTTGTATTGCATATAGGAGTTATGAAATTGATCACTGTTCGTTACCTTCACCTTTCATATGAATTCATAGAACGGAGCTCGTGATTTGGCATACCTTGAAATTATATCAAAAGGACACGTAACTATAGTGTTTGTCATTGGTTGATCACTGTTACTCGCCAGTAGCATGGAACATGTTTATAATTGTGGATTCAGAGGTTCAAAAATAATATTTTCAAAACTTTTTAAATGTTTTACGGACATGTGTGTCACATGTCCGTAAAACATTTAAAAAGTTTTGAAAATATTATTTTATAATAGTATTTTATAATAGTATTTATAATTGGAAATTTTCGGTATTGGACGAATGAACATTGTAATTGATTAAATATCTTTATACATCTCGCCAAGGAACAGCGGAAGTGATTTTAATCACTGGGTATATCATCGTCGGATACGCACATTACATCATTCATACCATTTCCCTCGTTATCATGAACAATCACCAAAAGAATATTTACTTTCCATTGAACAATCACATAAAAAAAATCGAGGCAAGCTACTGACAAACAAGTCGATGGTACAGGAGTTTCAATAGCTGCAATAATGTAGCCCTCTCTGATTTTTTTTTTTTTTTTTTTTTTAGGGAGAGGGCTACAACTCCTTAGGATCTCCGTAATGGTGCAAATGCGGGAGTGATTCACTCCCGCAACATTTGCGCTCATTCTAAACATTTCCTGACTTTCTTTACGTAAATAAAATGATATTCTATGTTTCTTAGTCAATATAAAATTTACAACCTGCAACTTAAGATTTGTGAGGCTCTATTCTACCGTTTTCAACAATTTCGATCAATTCCAATTTCTCGATTCATATTTGTGTGCCATGTTTGATGTTCTGAAGTTTCAACTTCCGATTGTCAAGTCATCTGCATATGCCATATAAGGTAGGATTTACATCAATGGACAAGTATGGAGGCGAAAGCTATTTCGTCGATATTGAAAAGGTTTGAATTTAATATCAAGTTAAAAACCAAACGGCAGAGTGTAAATTCTTTCTGCAACAATATGATTTTCCTTTCTTTGTCGAAGTGGCTCGAGTAACTATATTTTCGCGCTGATTGTCAATGTTTAGGTTTTTCATTAGATCCACCTACGAGATCTCGCGATAAGAAGCATGGCGGAGCAGACGAAGAATTTTGCATGCTGTACATTATATCTAATGAAAAACACCTTTATCAGACATGCCCGAGCACAAAGTTGGTACTCCTTTTGGTGTAAACAACATTTGGGACTAATACACAGAGTTTATTATCGGTTATTCATAAAATTATTTTGCACCATTACGGAGATCCTATGGAATTGTAGCCCTTTCCCGAAAACGTCAGAATAAAAAAAAATGGATAGGGCTACATTATTGCAGCTAGGGTTTCAACAGTCTTGATTGAAGCCAGCATTTCGCAAATTTTATTGTCGTTATAACTCCGTTTACCTGTACAGGATATAGGGCTCATGGTGGGTGTAACCGGTCGACAGGGGATGCTTACTCCTCCTAGGCACCTAATCCCACCTCTGGTGTGTCCAGGGGTCCGTGTTAGCCCAATTATCTATTTGTATTTCTTATAGGAGTTATAAGATGTATCACTGTTCTTACCAAATCTCAGGCACAAACCTGAAATAATTGAAATGAATGAATATAGTTCATTGACAACCCCCGTCATTCCTAAGTCACAGCGAGGCGCAGTTTATCTTTGAATAGGTATTTTACAAACAGGATTCAGTGTCAATACATGTTTTTCAGAAGAAAGCATAAGTTAGTTGCGGATTTATTTTGCATTTAAAAATCAGATATGAACTGTCAATGTATTTAATTTTGTCGGGAACAATTTCCCAGTTTTAGCAGTGAACACGTTGACTTGCTTAAAATCTAATACCGTTATAATTCACCCATTATTCATGCCCCATTTGTTAGATGAAACATTCCTACCTATTCACAGATAAATCATTACTCAGTGATTGGTGTAATTGTGAGATAAAATTGTTAATATCAATACCTGTTGTCTTAAAATGAAATGTACTGTTTTAATAGTAATTATTCTTAATTAGGTTAATTTTCTTTTATTTCACATTTTTATTTTGTAAATAGTATCAACTATGATAAGGATAACAAATTGTGGGTACAGCTTACCATAGTGAAAAATTACATTATGTACGTTCGGCAATGTCAAAATATATCATCTAAAATGGACATTAAAATAAAGATGTTGTGAAATTAAAAAAAAATCGTGTAGGAATAAATTTCGTTGTTTTCTCCCAGACACGAAAATAAAATTGAATCCGACACAACATTAAATATCTCTACAGTAGTTCTGTAAGTCTGGCTAGTTGTATGTAAAATCAGACTTGTATTTACGAATTAAAGGTACTAGTATATCCAAACTAGGAAGAACGTGTACTGTAATGATGAAGATAATGAACAGTGATCAATATCATAATTCCTATAAGCCTAATGCTTTAAACTCCTAATGATTTACAATTGTCGGGATAAATCAATATAAGTCGTTCTTGGCACACTGATTTTGACTGCGGATAACTCCGTTTACCTGATCAGGATATGGGGCTCACGACGGGTGTAACCGGTCAACAGGGGATGCTTACTCCTCCTAGGCACCTGATCCCACCTCTGGTGAGTCCAGGGGTCCGTGTTTGCTCAACTATCTATTTTGTATTGCTTGTAGGAGTTATGAGATTGATCACTGTTCGTTATCTTCACCTTGCATAAACATTATTTAGCATTTTCGTTATCTGAAAACATGTACCAATTTGTCGCACTGTACTATGAATAAACATTGGTCTTCGTACCTGTTCAATGAAATTCAATCTAACATATATGAATAAGTTGAGGTCAACGGTGAAACTGCTATTTGATATGAAATATGTGAAGTATATACGTGCGTTAATTGATTCAAGGCATCAAACCTTTGACACAGAAATACATAGTCAGATGTCAGGTAAAACCGTTTCTTGTTGTTTGTTATTGATTGTCAGAATTAGATTCCGCCCGACTTCTTCCATCTGTAAAAGTGGTGACTGCCTATATGTGTACAACATTTGATGTTTGCCAAATGATTAATGTTTACAGGTATTGCATGCATGATATGAAATCAAGCTTGTGCATGATTTTAAGTCAATATTTGTTGCGTTATGAAGAACATAGTTAAATATGTAGCTGGCATGAGTTTCACATCTTGTAGATGATATAGCTGGCATGAGTTTCACATCTTGTAGATGACCTAGTGCTCTGTAAATGACCACCAACAGGTAACAATCTGGTTGTTATGAAATGTACCAATGCAGTTTCTATGTATTTGCGTATACCAAATCTCAAAGATTGATGTCAAACGATATCAGAATCTAGTAATTTAAAACATAGGTTACCAAATCCAGAGGATTAGTCTTGTTCATTTAGTCACTTCTATAAATACGGTATACATGTAAAACTTACTCCTTAATTTTGAAATGATGTTCTAAATTTTATCTCAGCAATTAAATGTACATTTGTATTTTCAAGCTAGTCACGAAATACTTAGTTACTGGGCTGTAGAGACTTTCGGGGACTAACAGTCCACCAGCAGAGGCCTCGACCCAGGGGTCATAATGTAAAACTTATACGGTACCAATTGTGATTTCGACAAATAATGTATCTTCAGTGATGCTCAAGCCGCAATTGTGGAAATTCGAAATGACAAAAAACTTGTAAGAGCTGAAAGGAAAATTAGAGTGCCAAAAAACTGGAGCCAAATTCGTCCAAGGATCAGAGCTATGCACAAGGGAGATATCATCCTTAATTTTGAAATGAATTTTTAAATTTTATCCCAAAATTAAATATACATCCGTATTTTCAAACAGGTAACGAAGTACTTAGTTACTGGGCTGTAGAGACTTTCGGGGACTAACAGTCCACCAGCAGAGGTCTTGACCCAGGGGTCATAATGTAAAACTTCTACGGTGCCAATTTTGATGCACCAGATCCGCATTTCGCAGATGCACATTTATATTAAATATGAAAAAAGGATCTAATCTTATCATCCTTATCACCCCTATCAATTTACATTTGACACATGTTGACGGTTTTACTGTTTTAGATCTGTATGGGCATTACATATGTATTGCTGTTTGTTATAAAAGCGTTCATGCCTCTTGGATTTATAAATATCACTTAAGATATTATCAAACTTTGAAGCCAAATGAAACAATTGAAATACACATTCAACATCCAAATTAAAACAAACAAGATTACCTACTTATCAAGTTTGAACATTTACGGTCGGGTAAGGGGTAACAAATATATTCATTCAAGGTCAAATTATTTCAAAATTCAAAAGGAATATCAAGAAAATTTAAACCCTGCACATTAAACTTTTAAAATAACAGTGATAGATCAATTACAAGAAATATGCATTTTGCATTATTCAACCACGTTTTCTCCTAATAAGTTTAGAAATATATGTAAATTTGAATTCATCAAATTGACAGATTAACGGTTTTTCCACTTTTTGTTTATCTGAATTTGAGGAAATTCCACACAAAAGCTATTAAATACAAGTAAGAAATTTGTAGGAACTTAAAGCTAAAATACAACACGATGAAGTGGGCCTGTATGTTTCTGCTTGTTGCTCTAATGGCTTTGACAGTAATAGAGCAGATCGATACAAGTAAGTACGACTTAGGATTATTTTATTTAATACCCGCAGGTGTGCAGAAATTAGAATTATTTTGTTATTTCACGAAGGGTAGCATACTTTAGAAATATTTGAGTTATTTCATGAATGTTTACATATGCTATGGGTTTATTTTAGTGCCTCAAATTACGAAATTTTAAATTGAAATTTGCTTCGATTCCAATTCTAAACCATGATATTGCCCATGATAATATTGAGAACCAATATCTTGCTAATTTTCGTTGTTCGGGGTCAATGATATAGAATTTTATGGTCTGTGATCGTGTAGACAAAAATATTTTGAATACTTGGTTTATATGAAAACCATAGAACTTCTATGTGAACAGAAATTGGCATTATTTCTACTTATGACGTTCATACAGAAAATATACGTAAAGAAATTATCTACGAAGAAAACTATGATTTATGGTTACGGTGCGCACACACAATTTGTACACCAGCATCAAAGTTTTGCAGGTATTCTTTATGATTACATGTATTGCGCATGTCCTTCACGGTAGCATTGGAAATTTTCACCCCGAGAAAACCTTTGTCACCCAAGGTGTAACCGAGGATCAAAATGGTTTTAAAGGGGTTAAAATTATCAGTGTTACCCTCAATTATATCCACTATTTTTTTTACTATACTGAATATCACACATATATTAGATATATACCACAAATCACAAAACTTCAATTTTTTTTCAGTTAGAATGTTGTCCTAAAAAGTAAGACAAACTTCAGGATTGTGAAGTTATTTCACAATTAAAATTTCAAAATGTTATCTTCTGCGATATTCACACGGTACATATTGGTATAATAAAAGTCAAGAAACACAAAACTCGAATAACATTTCACTGTTAGCGCTTTTGGCTTTAATGCCTCTTCAGACAGTTATAAAATGAAATAATAATAATATTGCTAAGTAACGTCAACTCATCACAACGTAAAAAATTGTCCTTTGTGGCGTCATAATAAATTACACTGGTAGCGGTATAATACACACAATATTTATAGGTTATAGACTTTGTATGGGAAAATATGACGACCGAGTTTTTTGGCGCGTAGACGGACCCAGCTTGCGAGGTCCGTTCGCGACAAAAAAAACGAGGTCGTCATATTTCCCATACAAAGTGTATAATCTTTTTATTATATACTTTCAATTTCACTTAGAAACTAACAATAATTTATTTTTAACAATAACTTTATCGGTTTAACTGAGTAAAAGATGAAAAACACGAAAAATTTGAAAATTAACGGCGTAGAAATTTGATTGTGACGTAATGTTTGCGGGCCGGAATGTTTCCGGGCATTTATCGTGTGATATATGCCCGCAAACGTTTAGAGAAAGAGAAGAGATGAAATTGAAAGTATATAATGATAGTCATTACTTGGAAATCAATTACATGAATGGAAATCCAAATATTGATTTCTCCAACTATCTATTATGTATTGCTTATAGGAGTTATGAGATTGATCACTGTTCGTTATCTTCACCTTGCATTGATGTGAATCTGTTTCTTTGCAAGTTAACACCAAATTCTAACATGACATGCAAATCCGAAAACGTAATATATTGTATGACCTACCCTACCTGTAATGAAAACTATATCGGACAAACCAACAAAGTGAACGCCCGTGTGCGCGTCCACAAGCAGCAAATTCGCGATCCAAGTATCAGAAATTCGCCATGTTCCGAACATTTTGCGAATTGTGGTCATGGAGATTTCAACATATTTCCATTTTATAAAATGTTTTATGACCGCGAAATTTCCAGAGTTACAAAGGAGGAATACTTTATAAAAAAAATTTAATCCCAAACTTAATAGAAAATAACTGTGTAAAATTGAAACTACATTGAACTGAACTCTGTAATTGATTTCCAAGTATTGTCTAATATTGTGTGTATTATACCGCTACCAGTGTAATTTATTATGACGCCACAAAGGACAATTACTTACGTCGTGATATGTTGACGTTACTTAGCAATATTATTTCATTTTATAACTGTCTGAAGAGGCATTAAAGCCGAAAGCGCTAACAGTGAAATGTTATTCGAGTTTTGTGTTTCTTGACTTTTATTATTGGATGTATTTACTGTATCAAATACCGAATTCTATTTTTACAAACTATATATATCTATACTTTTTTATTTAGGACCTAGAGATATACTTCCTACCACGCCATGGTCTTGCTGTTATTGCTTTTTGCCTCCCTGTCCCTGCCTTCCTCCCCACCACCCTCTGTGTACATTTCAGGGGTAATCTTCTAAGGAAGCTTTATCACAACACCGGTTGTATGTGCCTGGACCAGTCCTGTAAGTACATGACAGTAAGCTTTATCACAACACCGGCTGTATGTGTCTGGACCAGTCCTGTAAGTACATGACAGTAAGCTTTATCACAACACCGGCTGTATGTGCCTGGACCAGTCCTGTAAGTACATGACAGTAAGCTTTATCACAACACCGGTTGTAGGTGCCTGGACCAGTCCTGTAAGAACATGACAGTAAGCTTTATCACAACACCGGTTGTAGGTGCCTGGACCAGTCCTGTAAGTACATGACAGTAAGCTTTATCACAACACCGGCTGTATGTGCCTGGACCAGTCCTGTAAGTACATGACAGTAAGCTTTATCACAACACCGGCTGTATGTGCCTGGACCAGTCCTGTAAGTACATGACAGTAAGCTTTATCACAACACCGGCTGTATGTGTCTGGACCAGTCCTGTAAGTACATGACAGTAAGCTTTATCACAACACCGGCTGTATGTGTCTGGACCAGTCCTGTAAGTACATGACAGTAAGCTTTATCACAACACCGGCTGTATGTGCCTGGACCAGTCCTGTAAGTACATGACAGTAAGCTTTATCACAACACCGGCTGTATGTGTCTGGACCAGTCCTGTAAGTACATGACAGTAAGCTTTATCACAACACCGGCTGTATGTGCCTGGACCAGTCCTGTAAGTACATGACAGTAAGCTTTATCACAACACCGGCTGTATGTGTCTGGACCAGTCCTGTAAGTACATGACAGTAAGCTTTATCACAACACCGGCTGTATGTGTCTGGACCAGTCCTGTAAGTACATGACAGTAAGCTTTATCACAACACCGGCTGTATGTGCCTGGACCAGTCCTGTAAGTACATGACAGTAAGTGGTAGGAGTGTTCTAATGAACATGCCTTTTAATTTATAATTGATATGTTCACTTAAATAGAGTAGGAAACATTTAATTGTAACTTTAATAAAAATCGTTTTAACAATATTTGAAAAAAATTAAGATGCAGATGTACGTAGCCTCTGTATCTCAGTTGATACATTAGTTGATAATTTTATATTTCTTTTATTTACAGGAACATCAAAGAAAAACGAAATTATGATAATCTTGGATTCCTTTGAAATAAAATGATTTACAATTGTATCATTTGCTGTGTTATTTAAACCTATAAATGACTTTTACTCCACAATCAAGCTCCGTTTCTATGAATTTATATACCGTGCCCAAGGGTTCTTATAAATGATTATGGAATTTAATATGAAGGGGTCATTGATAAGAGGGGGGGGGGGGGACTGGAGTATCCGGAGGAAACCAACGTATCCAAATTTACAAGGAACAGATTAATGCAGTTGATACAACATTTCTTTCTTCGTGAAAACGGACTGACACTATGAATCTTTCTGTAACAAAACACTAAACCACATTGCAAAAACTTCATTATTGATACATGTACATTCTTACAACAGTTGTGGACAGATCTAGTATTGTTACAAAACATTGCTTCGCCCTCTAACGAGAAGTAACTTGTAACTGGAATGTAAAGTATAGTTGTCTGTTGAACGGAAATAGGAAGTTGATTACGTCCCTTACTTACATTGTCCCTGTTAAACTATAGCTTAGAGTTCATTCAACTGTGTCTTACTTACATTGTCCCTCCTAAACTATAGCTTACTGTTCAGTCAACTGTGTCTTACTTACATTGTCCCTCCTAAACTATAGCTTACTGTTCAGTCAACTGTGTCTTACTTACATTGTCCCTCCTAAACTATAGCTTACTGTTCAGTCAACTGTGTCTTACTTACATTGTCCCTCCTAAACTATAGCTTACAGTTCAGTCAACTGTGTCTTACTTACATTGTCCCTCCTAAACTATAGCTTACTGTTCAGTCAACTGTGTCTTACTTACATTGTCCCTCCTAAACTATAGCTTACTGTTCAGTCAACTGTGTCTTACTTACATTGTCCCTCCTAAACTATAGCTTACAGTTCAGTCAACTGTGTCTTACTTACATTGTCCCTCCTAAACTATAGCTTACTGTTCAGTCAACTGTGTCTTACTTACATTGTCCCTCCTAAACTATAGCTTACTGTTCAGTCAACTGTGTCTTACTTACATTGTCCCTCCTAAACTATAGCTTACAGTTCATTCAACTGTGTCTTACTTACATTGTCCCTTCTAAACTATAGCTTACTGTTCAGTCAACTGTCCCCTACTTACATTGTCCCTGCTAAACTATAGCTTACAGTTCATTCAACTTACATTATCCCTCCTAAACTACAGCTTACAGTTCAGTCAAATGTCCGTTACTTACATTGTCCCTTCTAAACTATAGCTTACAGTTCAGTCAACTGTTCCTTACTTACATTGTCCCTTCTAAACTATAGCTTACAGTTCATTCAACTGTGTCTTACTTACATTGTCCCTTCTAAACTATAGCTTACTGTTCAGTCAACTGTCCCCTACTTACATTGTCCCTGCTAAACTATAGCTTACAGTTCATTCAACTTACATTATCCCTCCTAAACTACAGCTTACAGTTCAGTCAAATGTCCGTTACTTACATTGTCCCTTCTAAACTATAGCTTACAGTTCAGTCAACTGTTCCTTACTTACATTGTCCCTTCTAAACTATAGCTTACAGTTCATTCAACTGTGTCTTACTTACATTGTCCCTTCTAAACTATAGCTTACTGTTCAGTCAACTGTCCCCTACTTACATTGTCCCTGCTAAACTATAGCTTACAGTTCATTCAACTTACATTATCCCTCCTAAACTACAGCTTACAGTTCAGTCAAATGTCCGTTACTTACATTGTCCCTCCTAAACTATAGCTTACAGTTCAGTCAAATGTCCGTTACTTACATTGTCCCTCCTAAACTATAGCTTACAGTTCAGTCAAATGTCCGTTACTTACATTTTCCCTCCTAAACTATAGCTTACAGTTCAGTCAAATGTCCGTTACTTACATTATCCCTCCTAAACTATAGCTTACAGTTCAGTCAAATGTCCGTTACTTACATTGTCCCTTCTAAACTATAGCTTACAGTTCAGTCAACTGTGTCTTACTTACATTGTCCCTGTTAAACTATAGCTTTCAGTTCAGTCAACTGTGTTTTACTTACAGTGTCCCTCCTAAACTAAAGCTTACAGTTCAGTCAACTGTGTATTACTTACATTGGCCCTGCTAAACTATAGCTTACAGTTCAGGCAACTGTCCCTTAGTTACATTGTCCCTGCTAAACTTCAGCTTACAGTTCAGTCAACCGTCTCTTACTTACATTGTCCCTCCTAAACTATAGCTTACAGTTCAGTCAACCGTCTCTTACTTACATTGTCCCTCCTAAACTATAGCTTACAGTTCAGTCAACTGGCTCTGCTGGATTGAAGCATGGAGATGAATAAATTTTAAAAGTTGATTAAGTGCTCAACTGAAAATCTCCCTCTGTTTAGTATGTGTAAAGTGAATGAAAGTAACAGTGAATCACCTGGGTATGGTACTTTTAAATAGGCGGATCCAAAGAAGTGGGGCGCCGGTCCACCTCATTCCTTAAATGTGTGAAAAGTGAAGCCTTGATCGATCTCATAATTCCCACAACGAATATACAATTAAGAGTAAGACAAATCGGACCATTGGACATACAAGATGTGGGATCAGGTGCCTAGGCGGAGTGAGCTTTCCCTGTCGATCGGTCACACTTGTCGCACACCTTGATCAGGTAAACAAGTAATCTGTAGCCAGGTGCAGTATGTTAAGAAGTCTTATGATTAGTATGAAACACATCAGACAGCAGTCGAACCAATGACAGATTGTTGTGGTAAATCAGATCTTTATAACAACCAGAGAACGTGCAAAATGCTGACTTTAAACGAAATAGTGATCCATCTTATAAATCTTATAAATAATAAAAAATTAAGAGTATGGCAAATACGGACCCCTAAATACATGTACATCAGAGATATGATGAAATGCAAAGATATCGAACATTTATCAATCACATAATTCATATAAGCAATACAAAATAGACAGTTGGGTAAACACGGACCCCTGGGTATATCAGAGGTAGGATTCATATTAGGATACATTTAAGCCAGCAAATCACCAAATTTTAGACCCGCGGAATAAACTAGATTTAATGTTCATTTTACACTATTTAACATTTTCATGAAAAGGGGTGTCGCGCCGAAGCGAGAATTTTTCCTAATCGGAGCTCCGTGCCAGCACTCTTGACGTAGAACTGACCTTCATCAATATTTATACTCTATTGCGTATTTGCCATTTAAATACCTGCAGCATTCCCCAGTACCAAGGACAAGCCTAATACATTTTATGTGTCAATACATTATATATGTAGTCTAAACATAATGTTTTTGAAATCATGAAATCCAAATTGTCTTTTTCCCCTGAGTATCAGATACAATGTATACGGTTACATGTCACGAGTGTATCAAATATTTAATAGTTTCTACCACTACAGTCCAGAAGCTCTTATACTCGTATGTATTATTTTCTACAATCAACAGTTGGAAACTGTACATAACTCTGACCACAAAACAAAATATGGGAAGTTTGATACGTATTGATAAAGTTTAACATTATTCGAAGTACATGTACATGGACCTGAAAACATTAATTCGAACATGCAAAGCTTGATTTATCAGTTGAATTCCCCACTTATTTATAGCAATAGGTATTGTCCTGAATTATGAAAACTAGTATATGGCAGTGAAAATTCAAGTTCGAACCCTAATGGCTCAACACTCCACCCCCACCCCCACCCACCCATTCAAAAAAGAATTTTAAGATTTCGATTGAAATATCCCTTCACCATTATCTTTTTGAAGAAAAAAAAATCGCTTTTCAAGTACCATGCAGAATTTAATTATCAGATCGACTCTTCTCCAAGTAGGGTTCTTGAATTACCCATGCACAATGCGTATTTAGGTACGATTATGAACCCAACTTTTGTACGCCGATGTTTCAGAGTTTTGTCCCCATGAGCTCGCATGCGCGAGTGAAACAGAATTTTAATCATACACGCTGTATATACATGTACATAAAAAAAATTGGAGGCACAGTATTTCAGTCAACTCAATCTACAACAAAAACAAAATATTGTTATATTACATCACAAATTTCATATATTTACAAGCGTTATTTACTGATACAAATTGTCAATAAATTTCTGGTTTTTTGCACTGCAGAATATCTTTACGTAATCACCTGTAAAAATGTAAAGCAGAATATCCTTATGTAATCACTTGTAAAATGTAAAGCAGAATATCCTTACGTAATCACCTGTAAATACCATTACCTAATCACCTGTAAAAACGTAAAACAGAATAGTCTTACCTAATCACCTGTAAAAACGTAAAGCAGAATATCCTTACCTAATCACCTGTAAAACGTAAAGCAGAATATCCTTACCTAATGACCTGTAAATACCATTACCTAATCACCTGTAAAAACGTAAAGGAGAATATCCTTACGTAATTACCTGTAAAACGTAAAACAGAATATCCTTATCTAATCAACTGTAAAAACGTCAAGCAGAATATCCTTACGTAATCACCTGTAACCGTAAAATAGAATATCCTTATCTAATCAACTGTAAAAACGTAAAACAGAATATCCTTATCTAATCCCTTGTAAAAACGTATAGCAGAATATCCTTATCTAATCCCTTGTAAAAACGTAAAGCAGAATATCCTTACGTAATCACCTGTAAAACGTAAAACAGAATACCCTTACCTAATCACCTGTAAAAACGTAAAACAGAATATACTTACCTAATCACCTGTAAAAACGTAAAACAGAATGTCCGTACCTAATCACCTGTAAAAACGTAAAGCAGAATATCCTTACGTAATCACCTGTAAAAACGTAAAGCAGAATACTCTTACCTAATCACCTGTAAAAACGTAAAACAGAATATACTTACCTAATCACCTGTAAAAACGTAAAGCAGAATATCCTTACGTAATCACCTGTAAAAACGTAAAGCAGAATATCCTTACGTAATCACCTGTAAAAACGTAAAGCAGAATATCCTTACGTAATCACCTGTAAAAACGTAAAGCAGAATACTCTTACCTAATCACCTGTAAAAACGTAAAACAGAATATACTTACCTAATCACCTGTAAAAACGTAAAACAGAATATACTTACCTAATCATCTGTAAAAGTGAAGCAGAATGTCCGTACCTAATCACCTGTAAAAACATAAAGCAGAATACCCTTACCTAATCACCTGTAAAAACGTAAAGCAGAATGTCCTTACGTAATCACCTGTAAAAATGTAAAGCAGAATATCCTTACGTAATCACCTGTAAAAACGTAAAGCAGAATACCATTACCTAATCACCTGTAAAAACGTAAAGCAGAATATCCTTACGTAATCACCTGTAAAACGTAAAACAAAATATCCTTATCTAATCACCTGTACAAACGTAAAGCAGAATACCTTTACCTAATCACCTGTAAAAACGTAAAGCAGAATATCCTTACGTAATCACCTGTAAAACGTAAAACAGAACACTTGTTAAAACGTAATAGTCCGTGATATATCCTTAACTTATATCAATATGAAATTAAGACATTCTATTGAGAGTGATTACACAGGGTTCAACGGACACTGTAGATTGTACAGACACGGGAAAAAAAGAGGGGGGGGGGGTCTTTTTTATTTATTTTTGTAATATTTCCCATATGAATTTTTTGTTAAATTTATCTAAGGATGTTTCTCTATCCCCCTCGAAAATGTTCTGTTTTAAAACGGTTAAATCAATAGAAAGAGAATATCGGCATGACTGTTTAATTTTCCTCTCTGATTGTAAATAAGGTCAATATGATCTTTGAAACTACATAGCGTATACAAACTGACGCCACACATTTAAACCACAGGACTAAACCTGTAAACTTCAGGTAGAAATATCAGGGAGGCCATGTTGGATTTACGGGTTGGACAATTATTGCAGTGCCGTAAAATTGTTAAAATGGATAAGATAATTGTTTAAATGCTCAGAATATAATTAAAGGGAAAGGCAACTCAAAAGATTTTTACATGATAAATGATAGGATTAATCATATGATTGGCAAATAAAACTTTAAATTACTCACCCTTGATTACAGGTGGCGCACGATCTGTTTACGTCCAAAACGTTTCTAACCTCCATTTAAAGAGAGCGTCGGAAGGGCACGTTAAGATTAGAAAGTTATTGAATATTTCAAAGTAGCGATGGCATATTACGGTTCGTGAAACCTCACTGCGCTTAGAGACGAACTTAGAAAACGCAATGCAAGACTCTCTGGACGGAAAGGTGAACACCTAGAGAGTTTCAGTTGCAACCGAATTTTCTCTGCCATATCAATTAACTAAATGACATTCAATACAACTGAACGTTTTTCACTATAAACTCACTCACTCACTCACTGGATACTGCTAGTGATTGTTATCACATCAGTGCCGCTATGGTATCCCTCCATGTCACACGGTCTTTGGCTATATTTTCGGCCTCCTGATATGTTAGGCCCGCAGTTGTGAAGTTTCTTGCCAGCGTGTCTCGCAATCATAATTCTTTATAAGTGGTTGAATTGCATATGTTTAAAACAATAAGATGCCCCCCCCCCCTCTCTCTCTCTCGAATCAACAATACCGATTATTAAATATATCCATATATCTCTGAATTTCTATTATTTCGGTTGAGCATCACTGAAGAGACATTATTTGTCGAAATGCGCATCTGGTGCATCAAAATTGGTACCGTATAAGTTTTACATTAAGCTGTTAAAATGTGTAGTAATAGTGAATGTAAATGTATGAATTCTCTTTATAAAATAAAATACACGCTAGAAAAGGTATAATACATTCAAATTTCATAACTTCACATTTTACAGTTTATTTGCGTGTTTTAACTTGTATCACTTACGTGGATGAATTGATACGAGATGACGTCACTGTAGGTAAACAGTCCTTGCGATTAACTTATTTTATTATAGCCCATAGGGCAAGGAGAGCATAAAAATTGGCAGGTAAAATAAATTTTACTACCATAAATGCTAGCTATACAATAATGATTCAAAATTTCGAGTTTCTACATTTTAATTGAATATTACAATTTGGATTACAAGTTTAAGACAGGAGTTCAAGCTTTCTTTCAACTTCTAAATTCATGTCTCCATCCATAAACTATGATTGATATTGTACGAGTTGGTTGTACCCTGTTTTAAAAGCACGACTGACTATATCCTGCAAAGGAATGGTTGTATCCAAATGACGTTTGACCATGGTGTTGCAGGAAACTGATGTGCATAATTTGACCCGTGTTTTCTTGCATGTATAAGGATTTAACATGCTTTTATGTACCATGACCAATCCAGATATGAATGATTTAATACTAAAATACATTACTCAACCAATATAGTACACTTTTCAATTTGAATGTTCATACTACAGAAGTTACAAGTAAATATTGAAAAATCTAATGCAATAACTTTTTTAAAAATAAAAACGGCAATGAATAATATGCATGGTTTTTATTAATAATACAACTTTGTATCTATGACGGTGAAATTTCCATTTTTTTTTTTCTTACTTCACTTGGATAAATTTACAGCTTTATGAATTTGCATTTAATTTTGCTAAAAGTTTATATGATTCAAGCTTATTTTTAAACATTTCAGAAATATCTTAATCCTTTGAGATTGGTATTCATTTCTTCGACGTATTGGACTGTACTTCGGTGGGTCAGGTGGTCAACATAACATAACAAAATAACCACAGGGGCTAAGCCCGTTTTGGGCCCGAACTCTGTGATATCTATATTTATGGTATCACAGAGTTCGGGCCCAAAACGGGCTTAGCCGCTGTGAAAATAACCATGATAATGCAAACTTTGATAAGTTATGAAAGTTTGACAATTTCTTCGCATATTTTGATTAATGTCATACGTATTGAAGAATCCAGACTCGTTTCCCTGAAATTCAAACAATATTTTACAATACTTTTTTAATTATAACAAAATTAACAATGAAAGTAAAGTGTTGACATTAATTTACAATCCAGTCATCAAAAACAAAAACAAATTCTAGGAATATTCACTGCCTTACAGTTACAGTCTGATTATAGCCATCCCCTTATTACAGTCGTGTCCTCGTAACGAGTGACGGGTGGGAGGGAGGGGGTGCGGGCAGACTGCTGTTAGCAACCGCGTTCATTCATATTTTGACGACCTTGGTTAACTCTATAATTAATTTTTGAATGAAATCTTAAACATATTTTTGTACCATATTCCGTTAATATATTAATGACGCAAATTTCCCCTGTGCGATTAGATCTAGTCGGGGGTGGGTGGGGTGGGTGGGTGGGTGGGGGGTTGAGTCATAGAATTATAAGATCATTGATGACTGTATCACTAAGAATAACTAAAATTTCAGCATAAAACATTAATGCAGAATATTCTGATCTACAGAGCAAACGTTTAACCCACCTTAAATACTTTCTGCGACTAAGTCCGATAGTCACCATCTGCCTCTATAGATCTATGAAGTCGGACTGAAGACTGGTGTTTCTGGCGCACGACGCTGCGTGGAACTTGAAACGATCGTTGTCGCTGTTACATTTGATGAAAATGAACCACTTTGGGGTTTTTTTAAACTTCATTTCTCGGGAAGCCTACCCCCGCCCCCTGTTTGCACAACAAAACCCTAAAACTCTCTCATTAATCTTATGTACACCGGAAGTCAAAAAGGACGTAAACGAGTCTTGCGCCACCTATGTTTAAAATAGGTGAAAGAACTGACAAATATTGGCATGGCCTAGATAAGCTTCAGTACTAATTTGAAAACGTCAAAACTTGAAATTCTCGCGATGTATAGAGGCTACCATGATGTGTAACTCTTTTGTATTTAAGACCACAAAAATCAATAAGTTTGACGTCACACCGTCTGTTCCTGTTTTGATGAGATTCTAAGATCATCCACTGGTGCTTGGGTTTAGGACACCCCCCCCCCCTCCGAATAAGCTACATGAGTTGATTTAATTATTTCTTTCTTGAAAATATTTCTAATGCATGTCAACACCGTGTTGCATATCCATAAAGTCCAAAATAATTCAAAATAAGCCCTTTAAAAAAATACCCTCACTGGTCATTATAACAAAACTTATAATAACCAGTGAGGATATTTTGTTTTAAAGGGCTTATTTTGAATTACATGTATTTTGGATTTTATGGGTATGGAAGACGTTGACATGCATTAGAAATATTTTCAACAAAAAGAAGATGAGTTTGTGAAACACAAATGCCCCCAATAATGGCCAATTCTGAAGATGGCCAAGGTCACAAGGGCAAATATCTTGGTACCAGTAAAAAGATCTTGTCAAAAGAAATGCTCATGTACAATATGAAAGCTCTAATATTTACTATTTAGAAGTTATGACCAATGTAAAAAATAAAATAAAAGTAGGTCAAATGTCAAGGTCAAAAGGTTCAATACCAACGGAAAGGTCTTGTAACAAGGAATACTCATGTGAAATGTCAAAGCTCTATCTCTTACTGTTCAAAAGTTATTAGCAAGGTTAAAGTTTTCAAAAAGTAGGTAAAACTCCAAGGTCACGGGGTCAAAAATGTTATCCCACTGGCATGGAGCATAGCGCTCCGTACGAAGGTGCTTTACACTCGACCACGGGTCGTATACGACAGATGGTGTGATGTCAGGACTGGTAGCAGCTCCTTGAACTTCTAACCGGTCTTCACACGCGTAGTGGTTGCAAGGTCATAACCACCAGCAGCGGAAAGCAGGTCTCCGAGGTAGCAGAAGGAGCCTACAACCTCCAACTTGTTCAGACCAACTTGGATATCACTCTCCGGCTTGTCGTCAAGAGGGCGAGCGGTTCCCCTGCATCTTTAACATCTAAAGTCAGGGTCCACAGACAGGCGCATGAGCCTACTTTATTTCTTGTGCACCCAGTGCTTGCAGCCTTTGCAGAAAATACTATTGCTACCTACACCTGTACAACAGACAGCACATGGGAAACTGCCTGAGTCCTGAAGTAGGTCACGACCCGTACCGCAGATCATTATCTTGGTTTTGCCCACATTCACTCTCAGTCCTTTCCTTTCCATAGCTTCTTTCCAAGTCAGGAGCCTCTTGACACATTCATCCAATGAGTCAGTAATGATAACCAGGACATCTGCATACAGATCCTCCCAGGGAACACCCTTGCGAAATTCGCGTGAAAGAGCCTCTAGTACGATGATGAAAAGCAGAGGGTTAAGTACTGAACCCTGATGGACTCCGACCCTCACAGCAAACTCCTCACAGTAGCCATCGCCAACGCGAACACAGCTACGAGAATTGGCATACATCCCATGCACTAGACGCACAATCCACTCACACAATCCATATGTATTATTAAAAATTATTATTGATATGTAGTGAGTGTAAAGATAACTCTATACATTTGGGGTGTTGCTAAGACGGGGAATTGAAAACGGGACGGAAAACGAATTTTTTTAATGCAATAATATCAGGATGAGGTCAACATTTTATACAATCAAAAGGCTTATGAACACGCGAAACAGAAATTACAAACAGAACGGGGAGACATACTCAGAATCCACCGTTTGATATACTACCATACAAATACACAATATCCACATGTATACATAGAAATTATCTTCAGAGCAAAAATTACTGAAACATGTATTTAAGCCCACAGGATCGAACGCCGGCGACCCCACTCCTCATTTAGTGTATTTTCCCAAACCTCTGACCTGTGAGACTGTAACCCTCCGTTCTGAAATTTTATGGATTCGAAACTAATTGCACATGGTATTTCATCAACTTCAGATATGTACTTTGTGCTTACTCACCCCCCGCCCCCACCCTTTCAACTTTTAAAACTTTGTATCAGTCAAGCCGAAAACCTATATCAAAGGGGAGACGAATTTTATTGATATGTGGTAACGTTCACAGGGACCTAAGATCCCATTTTTAATTATTATAATTAAAAGAGATCGGTCATACAATCTGTTTCGTTTCGTTTCGTTTTGATAGATTTCGTTTCATTTCGCACTTTACAGCTACCCAGCTTTTTTTCTCGTTTACATTATTTCTAAATAAGAAACCAAAATTTACCTCAGATTATTTTTTTAGGAGGAGGGGGTGGCTACGCCACTCCATAAATCCGTCATCGTAGTTAAAGTACATAGACCATGTGAATATCAGCCTCGTCGTCTTGTATGGCATGTCAAACGTTGCAATATTTGATCTTTTCCATTTGTATTCTATATTTTCCATTTGCATTGTATAATTTTTCATTTGCATTGTATAATTTCCATTTGCATTGTATAATTTTCCATTTGTATTCTATATTTTCCATTTGTATTGTATAATTTTCCATTTGTATTCTATATTTTCCATTTGTATTATATATTTTTTTCGTTTGCATTGTATAATTTCCATTTGCATTGCAAAATCTTTCATTTATATTGCATCCGAGGGATTGTTTATTTTGATTTGTTACGAAGGATTTCATTAGTTTAGGTCCCACTTATATTTAGCCGTCACCAGGTGACGTACCACAAATAGACTTACTATGCTACATGTATGGGCACAGTGGCGTAACAATAACATTGGGGGTACTTTAACGTGTCAACGCCTGTCGATATTTACGTCTAAGGTTTGATGCAGCCATGACACGAGTAGAACTCGAACATGCAACTTCACGGTTACGAACCAAAGGGCATATCACTGAACTACCGCGATCGGTTCCATATAGGACTAGTTGAACATACATGTAGCCAGCAATGAGGAATCTTGCGCCGGGAGACACCCCCCCCCCCTCCCTTCACAAATTATATTTTATATACAGATGTCGAAAAAAGCATGCATGTACGTTTTATTTTGTCAGAACGCACTTTTCCAGGGCCGGATCCAGGAATTGCGGTTACGGGGGCGCCATTTTATGAGGCACGGGGTCTGGGGGCTGCCTCAAGTGGGTAGGGGTCCAGGGGGCGAAGTCCCCGGAAGCTCCTGGATTTTACAGATTCCATAGGGCTTGAAATATGTCATTTTTAATCAAGTGAAATTAGTAAAATGACGCAAATTTTAAGGGTTTCTGGAAAAATTAAGTTCTCTCAATAAAGTACTTCAAGAAATCAAAAGACTTTGTCATTTATTTCTCCGGGAATGGAAGAAATTATTGCTTCTTTTATTGTTTGATACATTTTTCTAAACAAGATACCAAGATTTACCTTAAATTTGGAAATTTTGAGGGGGGAGGGGGCGCCGGCTGCGCCCCCCCCTTAAATCCGCCACTGACTTCGCCCTCCAACTGCAACCCCCCTCCCCCAAGGCTTTGCACTGGATTCACTAGGGATCTTAAGATAGTCCCCAGACATCCAGCAGTTTACTGCATCCTTTCGTTCAGAATTATCTAGATCAACCAGTGGTTAAATAGGAGACTAGTTTGAATATGCTGATCACATTAGACGCATAAAAGCGATCAATTAATGGCGTGGGGGGTGGGGGGTTACGCCATTACACTTAGCAAATACGGTACATTCCTGCGAAACGTGGCTCCTGAACTTTACCTCTTCAACATCTCGCGCATTACCAAATTCGATAAACGATAACTTAAGATTAATCCATTGAATAGTTGTAACAAACCAAACTCGAGGTTAACAATTGGTGGGGACCCAAGGGCTGAATTAAGTCCCCCGAATTTACTGAATTCTGACTTAATAAAAATGTGCATGCTTTTCTGGACAGTTCTATTTTTTTTTATAAAATGATCGGGGGGGGGGGGTGTCGCCATTACTAGAGCTAGCTAAGTATTTTTAAAAATAACTAGTCCAGGACCTGGTCGTGGTAGTTCAGTAATATATCGCTTGGTTTGTGGGCGAGAGGTCGTGAGTTCGAGAACCGTTACTGTTATTGCCGCATCAAAGCTTTAGAGACACAAAGACATTGATTGCTCCTTTGCCAAACACTCGGCATTTAAAAGACCTTAAAAACAGATATTCCGTATCGCTGCACAGGCGTTGGCACGATAAAGAACCGTCATTGTTACGGCCTGTCATCGTCGGTTACCCACGGATGCTTCTATTCGAGCGTGAGTGGACTCAAAACCGTGGTTTGAGACGATGCGGCCCTGTGTGCTAAGCACGTCTACAGTACAGATGTGGTACATCAGTGACGTTAACTAATGAGATCCTTCGTAACAAATCAAAATAAACATTCCCTGGATACAATACAAATGAAAAATTATACAATGCAAATGGAAAATATAGAATACAAATGGAAAATTATACAATACAAATGGAAATTATGCAATGCAAATGTAAAATTATACAATGCAAATGGAAAATATAGAATGCAAATGGAAAATATAGAATATAAATGGAAAATTATACAATACAAATGGAAAAGATCAAATATTGCAACGTTTGACATGCCATAGTCTTGATATAGAACTTTATATAAATTTTACAAAGATACGCATTACTTTGTAATATAAATTCAAATCTTTTAAGGAACAAAAAATGGCAATGCAGAAGCTGAGGGTGGGTGGTTGTAATCTATCGTGTGAAAAGCTCAAAATGAATACGCGTAAGTTAACTCAATAGTCAACCACGTGTTCAATGAAAGCACGTGAGATTTCTACTCGATGTATACGATATGGAGACGATAATGCAAGGTACAGCTAACGAACAGTGATCAATCTCATAACTCCTACAAGCAATACAAAATAGATAGTTAAGCAAACACGGACCCCTGGACACACCAGAGGTGGGATCAGGTGCCTAGGAGGAGTAAGCATCCCCTGTTGACCGGTCACACCCGGTCACACATCTTTAAATGTCAAACACCCATCTTATATACACATTGCATTATTATCGATTTTCTGAAACTACCTGGGGTTATTAATCTAATCTACCTGAGATCTGTCTGTACTAAAGCGACCCGGCGCTGATTGAAATAACAGAACTATGTGCATAGGTAGTCTATAATACTACTAAAAAATTAACACACAAGGCATATTTTCACTGATATATTGCAAACACTTTTGTTTATCACTTTTTATTATTTTATTTTTTTCACTTTGGAAAAAAAATATCACCTTTAAAGGGCCTGTGCAATGAAATCGTATTTAATTGTGTTTAAAAAGAATTTTCTTTACTGAGTAGACTTGCACAAGTTTCTATGTTGTTTTGATCATTTTATCATATCATCCAAATTTTACTATATTTCAGAAGTCTAGATATCTGCTCTCTATCATACTTAATGTCCCCAAACATCTATGTAATAAAGAGAGCACTGATTACTAAATATAGAGACTTGAGCAAGTCTATTTACTGAGTTGATAGTTAAAAACCGCATCAAAATCAAAAGCGGTGCAGAAATAAAAGAGTTATCGATCGTATAAAGTGTCTATTGTAAGTGGTTTTAATTTCGGGGTGCTAAAAGTGCGCTGTTTTTCATATTGATCTATTTGCGGTGGTTGTACTTTCGCGGAATTCAAATTTTATTTTGATTACTGGTAACTGTTAAAAACGTATTGTGTCACACTAGCAAAATGATTGCTGTTGTTTTGATTTCGCGGAAAAAAAATTCCTGATCGCGAACATAGCGAAATTAAAACCACTACAATAATTTCCCCATTTACAGTATTTAAATTGGAAATTTAAATTTGAACTGCATAATCACAGCTCGAGCATTGAGGTGGACCTAATATGAATGTATATAGATTGCAGATAACAGTATATAGCCTAGGGCTATATAGGCCTACTGATAATCATTTATAAATCTATTGGGGGTGGGGTGGGGGGTGAAATGACTGCTTGTCTTCATGTGGTTTATTCCGTATCTGAATATTGCAAGAAAAGTTTGTTCAAATCAACCTTACAACTAAAGCGTAAAAAATATGGCGGGGGTCTACAATATTCTGAAAATTTAATAAGTGTGTGGAGTGGGAAGATTATGAATACTAAATAGAATAGAATAGAATATCATTTATTTCCAAATTAGGGCCCTCTCGGGCATACAGCATACATGATTATTAACATTTCAATGTGCAATAACGATAAAAAGGGGGGAAAAAACAAAACAAGAGTAAATGTATGTGAATTTGCTATTTTGAAATGATAATTTTAGCTGAGCACTACATGCTTTACAGTAGCGGATCTAGTGGGTGGGTTTTATTTGAACGTTATCAACCAAAAATTATCAGCATTTGCTCTTTTGCGGTCTTCGATTCACCTCACTTTTTGAAAGAATTTTCTGGATCCGCCACTGATTTGTTATCAAGAAATACAACTCATTCCATGTTCATTTACACCACTAAAAATCTACAAGAGTTGTCTTTCTTTAAGAAGCAGAAGACACTTGCCGTGAAAGCGAAAATGGATGCCGAATTCTGAAGAAAAGCTTATTTTAGGGATCTTTGCAGGTACTTAGCAAAAATGACAGTCAGATACAGTGCTATTAGGTAGTACACTGAATATATCGTCTGGTTAATTATCTATATATGTGAGTTGAGCTGCATAAAAGTAATATCTACGCTATGGGATTGTCAATGCAACCTAGGCCTAACGTAAAGTGTTCTTTTGAGTTTGTTTACACCAGTGGCGGATCTAGGCAATTTTGAAAGGGGTGCGACCTAAATGTGTACTTTTTCTACCCAAGACCATCAAATGACAAAAAATTCTTTCTTTTAAAAAAAATATTTAACCAAATGTAGGGGGTGGGGTGTTAACTCCTTGTAGATCCGCCACTGGTTTGGGTCACAGCTGCCTCTGGGGACAAGGATGAGGTAAGGTTCAGAGAACCACAGGATACAATATGACATTTGATATAAAGGTTCAAGTTGTTTAATATTGTGGCCTCTGTGTTAGGAGTAAGGACTAAGGACTTTAGAAAAATTTAATTTATGCACACCAATGTGACCACCACCCACCCATTAGTATGGGACAACCTAAGAGTCTAAAGTTTTATATAGAAGTGTATTTGAAAAGAATTCTTTCAAAATGCATTTAAAATCCACAATGATATATATAATTATTTATGTTGTAATGCCTGCACCCTCATGTAGTGTAGATTCCAGTTTGTAGACACAATGATCTCGGACAGCGGCTACAGAAATACAGACATACAAAAACTCGTGTGAGCAGTAAGGCCCGTCAAGTTTCTGTCGTATATCCTAAGAACCATATGGGTTATTGGAATATATATAAGTTAAATTAATTTTTATACATGCATCCTCATGAAGTGTTCATTCATGTTTGTTTACATAATGACTACTGAGGTCAGGGTGAGGTCACAAGAGGAAAAAGTGTTTTCTTCAAAAATAAATTTTCTTTTTAGGAAGCACAAATTTGAATTCATTTTACAAATAAATATCATCATGTACTTTAATTTGTACACAACACGACTTGTGTTCAAGATGAGGTCACAAAGGAGGAATACACAGAACGGATATTTTTGTTTTAAAGGAGATAATGCTACAACTCAGATGGGCATCCTCATTCACTAGATTACAGTTATTTCATGTTAAGATGACCCCTGGGATTAGGATGGAGTCACAAAAGAATTGTAATGATTACGTATGAATAAAGTAGACATTTTTAATGAAAATCTTTAAAAGGACCAAATCAGATGAATTCTAGTTTTTAATTATGTGTATAAGCATCTCCATGTCTTGTAGATTCATAGTTAACATCGCGACCCCTGAGTCCAGGTAGGGGAAGATGCACTATATCATATCTAGTGATCAGTCATTCAAAAACTTACTTTGTTAAACACCACTCTGATTCAACGCACAAGTACTCTGAAGTTGAAATAAAAAATATGCTAGAGTTCCTCATTGACAATATCTTCGTGGTCTTTGGTGATCAGGTCTTCCAACAGTCTGTTGGAATTCCCATGGGCACGAATTGTGCTCCTTTGTTAGCTGACCTGTTTTTATATTCATATGAAGCAGAATTTATTCAAAAACTTCTACGTGAGAAGAAAAAATCTCTCGCTGTGACCCAATTCGACTTTTAGATATATCGATGACGTTTTGTCTATTAACAATGATAGCTTTCATTCATATGTCGATTTGATATATCCCTGTGAGCTCGAAATAAAGGACACCACAGAGTCGTCCACTTCTGCTTCATACTTAGATATTTTATTGAAAGTAGACATTAACGGCAAACTAACAACTCAACTGTATGACAAACGGGATGATTTCAGCTTCTCCATCGTCAACTTCCCACATTTATGTAGCAATATTCCATTATCACCTGCATATGGTGTTTATATATCTCAACTGATTCGATATGCAAGAGCTTGTTCTGGGTATAGTCAGTTTTTAAATCGAGGTAAGCTACTGACAAACAAGTTGATGGTACAGGGATTTCAACAGTTTCGATTGAAGTCAGCATTTCGCAAATTCTATGGTCGTTATAACGATCTAGTTCGTCAATACAACCTTGCATTGGGTCAAATGCTGTCTGACGTGTTTCATACCGATTGCTAAGCCTTTCTTGGCACACTGATTTTGACTGCGGATAACTCCGTTTACCTGATCAGGATATGGGGCTCACGGCGGGTGTGACCGGTCAACAGGGGATGCTTACTCCTCCTAGGCACCTGATCCCACCTCTGGTGTGTCCAGGGGTCCGTGTTTGCCCAACTATCTATTTTGTATTGCTTGTAGGAGTTATGAGATTGATCACTGTTCGTTATCTTTACCTTGCATCCACCTGTGGGGTTTCGTTGTGGGGCACAGCATAAAAAACACATCATTTAATGTAATAATTAAATGAATATTAATATCAAAGGATAATTGAAAAACTAATGATTTGGATCTGAACGCTGCTCAGGATGTCCACTTTTTTGTCTCGGGTTCGTAATCCTGTCTACTTTGTGTCTCGCTCGTTTTATTTTTGTACTGAGATATTTGTTTATGTTTTTTATTTAATTCCTATTGTCTATTTTATCTAGAATGTTGTCCACTAAGCTAATGATGGGGATCGTAGCACTACCCTGCACACAGACATGGAATGGATCTGCCTAGTCCATTATCGGAAGAGTGACCAGGACTGTTCGTCCCGTCAGAGAAGTTTTTCGAGAAGCATTACAAGGTACAGAGCTACATTATTTTAAATTGATTTTACTTCCTGGTCACTTGCCCAGCTATCAACTTATTTTTTTGAATAAGCATTTGCAAACTTTTACCGCCCCTTGGGCCCAATGGATATGGAAACAGCTGGCTAAAATATCATGATTTATGAATATAATAAAACACTTTTATTAAAAATAAGTTCTTAGATTTCAAACATCCATTGTTACACTTACTAACACATAGTATATATATTGTACCTAATAACCGTGTTAACTGCTAGTAAATAATTAAGAAAAGAAATGAATATATACACTGTATTTATAATCTCTTGAAGAAATGAATCAAGTCTTCTTGTTACATAATTTATAGATAATATTTAAAATGGGTCTGAGCTAGGTTTTGTTTGTCACACAAAACTAACACAATAGTCGACGCCATGTTTAATGGTGTTCCAATCATCGATTATAATCGAAAATCAGTTCATTGTTAGCAAATTCTAAGCGCTCGATTATGAAAATTTTATTCTAAGTAATAGGTTTTTAAATTTTGTTTCCTCAACGACTGTAGTGTTTGAAGAATATATCTACTGTGGTAGTAACCTAAAAGTTTTGTTTATCGTAATGGTGGCACACTCGAAAGCGAAAGTATCCATACACAGGGAATAAAGCATGTTCGCTTGGTCAGATACTGAGATAGACGTACTTGGATTCAGGCATATAAACGAAGGACTGTTATCAAAGAGAATCTTGATACTAGCAAAGGCATGTGTGAATTACGCAGATAAAAAACCTGCTTTCAAAGGCCACTGTTACTCTGCACGTGCATATCGTGTTTTCAGTTGGTGACAATAAAACTCTTTTAATTTATCTGTTTTAATTTTGTTCTTAATAAAATGTATGTCTTTCCTCATTTTACTTTGCTGAACATTAGGCCCTAATTATATTTTAATTAAGCCAGATCATCGTCAGTTAATGACATTTAACTTTGATATACGGGCCGGGGGATATAACTGAAGCAAACGATATATGTTTTTGGCGACTTTTATATACGTATGTACATATATGTAATTAAAAGAATAAAAAAAATACACACAGAAAATATTCACTTACACCCTCTCAGCTATAGAAACAACAAATATAAATGTAGAAAATATTTATTTACACTTTTTCAGTACATATGTATTTAAATTACTTTAATTATTATAGAATTTCTCTACGTCCGATTATAATCGATAATTAGTTACAGTAAACCAATCATCGATTATGAA